>NW_028142207.1:0-125000 GCF_055691185.1 Crinia signifera | reverse complement strand
CCTAACCCTAATAACCCTAACCCTAACCCCTAACCCTAACCCCCTAACCCTAATACCCTAACCCTAACACCCTAACCCTAACCCCCTAACCCTAATACCCTAACCTAATACCCTAACCCTAACCCCTAACCCTAACCCACTAACCCTAACCCTAATAACCCTAACCCTAAAACCCTAACCCTAAAACCCTAACCCTAACCCTACTAACCCTAACCCTACTAACCCTAACCCCTAACCCCTAACCCTAACCCTAACACCCTAACCCTAAAACCCTAAAACCCTAACCCCCTAACCCTAAAACCCTAACCCTAACCCTAACCCCTAACCCTAATACCCTAACCCTAAAACCCTAACCCTAACCCTAATACCCTAACCCTAATACCCTAACCCTAACACGCACTAACCCTAACCCTAACCCTAACACGCACTAACCCTAACCCTATGCACCCTAACCCTAACCCTATGCACCCTAACCCTAACACCCTAACACCCTAACCCTAATACCCTAACACTAACCCTAACACCCTAACCCCAACCCTAACCCTAACACCCTAACCCCCTAACCCTAACACCCTAACCCCTAACCCCCTAACCCTAACACCCTAACCCCCTAACCCTAACCCTAACCCCCCTAACCCTAACCCCCTAACCCTAACACCCTAACCCTAACCCTAATACCCTAACCCTAATACCCTAACCCTAACCCTAATCCTAATACCCTAACCCTAATACCCTAACCCTAATACCCTAACCCTAACACGCACTAACCCTAACCCTAACCCCTAACACGCACTAACCCTAACCCTAACACGCACTAACCCTATGCACCCTAACCCTATGCACCCTAACCCTATGCACCCTAACCCTATGCACCCTAACCCTAACAACCTAACACCCTAACCCTAATACCCTAACACTAACCCTAACACCCTAACCCCAACCCTAACCCTAACACCCTAACCCTAACCCCCTAACCCTAACCCCCTAACCCTAACCCCCTAACCCTAACACCCTAACACTAACACCCTAACCCTAACACCCTAACCCTAACACCCTAACCCTAATACCCTAACCCTAACACCCTAACACCCTAACCCCCTAACACCCTAACCCTAACCCTAGCCCTAACCCTAATACCCTAACCCTAATACCCTAAAACCCTAACCCCTAACCCTAAACCCTAGCCCTAATACCCTAACCCCCTAACCCTAACCCTAATACCCTAACACCCTAACCCTAATACCCTAATGCCCTAACCCTAATACGCCCTAACCCTAATACCCTAACCCTAACCCTAAACCCTAACCCCTAAACCTAACCCTAATACCCTAACCCTAACACCCTAACACTAACCCTAACCCTTGCACTAACCCTAACCCTAACCCTTGCCCTAACCCTAACCCTAACCCTTGCACTAACCCTAACCCCCTAACACCCTAATACCCTAACCCTAACACCCTAACCCCTAACACCCTAATACCCTAACCCTAACACCCTAATACCCTAACCCTAACACCCTAACACCCTAATACCCTAACCCTACTAACCCTAACCCTAATACCCTAACCCTAATACCCTAACCCTAATACCCTAACCCTAATACCCTAACCCTAACCCCCTAACCCTAACCCCCTAACCCTAACCCTAATACCCTAACACCCTAACCCTACAACCCTAACCCTAATACCCTAACCCTAATACCCTAACCCCCCTAACCCTAACCCTAATACCCCTAACCCTAACCCCCTAACCCTAATACCCTAACCCTAATACCCTAACCCAAAACCCTAACCCTAACCCAAAACCCTAACCCTAACACCCTAACCCCCTAACCCTAACCCCTAACACCCTAACCCTAACACCCTAACCCTAATACCCTGACCCTAAACCCGACCCTAATACCCTAACACCCTAACCCTAATACCCTAACCCCTAACCCTACTAACCCTAACCCTACTAACCCTAACCCTAATACCCTAACACCCTAACCCTAATACCCTAATGCCCTAACCCGCCCTAACCCTAATACCCTAACCCTAACCCTAACCCTAACCCTAACCCACTAACCCTAACCCCTTACCCTAACCCTAACACCCTTACCCTAACACCCTAACCCTAACAACCCTAACCCTACTAACCCTAACCCCTAACCCTAATACTAATACCCTAACCCTAACACACTAACCCTAACCCTAATACCCTAAACCCTAAAACCCTAACCCCCTAACCCTAACCCCTAACCCCGACCCTAACCCTAACACCCTAACCCTAACCCAAAACCCTAATACCCTAACCCTAATACCCTAACACCCTAACCCCAACCCTATGCACCCTAACCCTATGCACCCTAACCCTATGCACCCTAACCCTATGCACCCTAACCCTATGCACCCTGACCCCTGACCCTAACACCCTAATACCCTAACCCTAATACCCTAACCCTAATACCCTAACCCTAATACCCTAACCCTAATACCCTAACCCTAATAACCCTAACCACCCTAACCCTAACCCCCTAACCCTAATACCCTAACCCCAACCCCTAACCCCAATACACTAACCCTAACCCTAATGCACTAACCCTAACACCCTAACCCACTAACCCTAACCCCCCTAACCCTAAAAACCCTAACCCTAACACCCTAACCCTACTAACCCTAACCCTACTAACCCTAACCCTACTAACCCTAACCCTACTAACCCTAATACCCTAACCCTAATACCCTAACCCTACCCCCTAACCCTAATACCCTAACACCCTAACCCTAATACCCTAACCCCCTAATCCCCTAACCCTAATCCCCTAACCCTTGCACTAACCCTTGCACTAACCCTAACCCTCACCCTAATACCCTAACCCTACTAACCCTAACCCCTAACCCCCTAATACTAACCCTAATACTAACACCCTAAAACCCTAACCCTAAAAACCAACCCTAACCCCCTGACCCTAATAACCCTAACCCTAATAACCCTAACCTCCTAATCCTAAAACCCTAACCCACTAAGCCTAAAACCCTAACCCCAATCCACTAGCCCTAACCCCAATACCCTAACCCTAATACTCTAACCCAAACCCTAATACCCTAACCCTAATACCCCTAACATCCTAACCCTAACATCCTAACCCTAAAACCCTAACACCCTAACCACTTACCATAAAAGGTGCGTACCCATGGTAAGATATAGTGCAAAAATCTAGCACACTATCTAGCTAGTTTCGAATAGGATGCTAGATAGTGCACTATATCTTACTGTGTGTACGCACTATCCGACGTATGATGCGTGCTCCTGCCGGTCGTCTGGGAGGGAGCTGCTTGGGTGAGCATGCAACTCAATCGGGCAAGAAAGCATAAGATAGTGTAGTGTAGTACAGGTGTGATGTCATATTGTATATGATATCTTATGCACATTGTACGTTATTTTAAGCACAAATGCTTTTGACCACTGGGACTTTCCTGGGAAATCGTATACAATATCATATGGAACATAAATCGTACCGTGGGTACGCACCTTAAAGCTAACACGCTAACCCTAATACCCTAACACTGCATACGTAAATCACATTTGCCGGCATGAATTTATCACATTTCCTATTATGCCGGCAAATGGGATAGATAAATGCTGGCAAATGGGATAGATTCATGCCGGCACAAATTTATCCCATTTGCCAGCATTTATCTATCCCATTTGCCGGCATAATAGGAAATGTGATAGGTTCATACCGGCATGAATTTATCCCATTTGCCGGCATATATCTATCCCATTTGCCGGCATATATCTATCCCATTTGCCGGCATTTATCTATCCCATTTGCCGGCATTTATCTATCCCATTTGCCGGCATTTATCTATCCCATTTGCCGGCATTTATCTATCCCATTTGCCGGCATTTATCTATCCCATTTGCCGGCATTTATCTATCCCATTTGCCGGCATTTATCTATCCAATTTGCCGGCATAATAGGATTTTGGTACTCAACCATAATTCCGTTTCTCCTAATCCACAGGGGACACTGCCTTTAACCATGGGGATTGGGATGTGATCTGGAGGAGCCGGCATTCTACTTCCCCTCCCTTTCCCCTCCAGACTGCAGTCTTAAGAAAAAAACTGTGTCCGAGAGGAAAGGAGCCCCGGAATCTGTGAGAAGAATAACCAACAGCCATATACAGACTTCCATCACCAGTGAAGATATATACTACATTCATACACACTGGACTAACAACTAAACAATATAAATAATAATAATCCTAACAGAAGCGCTGGGAGGGCACGCAGTGTCCCCTGTGGATTAGGAGAAACTGAATTATCGGTGAGTACCAAATTCCTATTTTCTCCCACACTGCCTTTAACCATGGGGATGTACCAAAGCTAACCCCATGGGCGGGACAGCGCTACTCTCCCTGTAACACGGCCTGGCCAAAATTTGCCTCCTGCCTAGCAAAAGCATCAAATTTGTCAAATCTGACGAAAGTATTAGCCCCTGACCAGGTTGCCACCCAGCACACCAGAGACAGAGACACTCCTCTAGCGGCTGCCCAAAAAGTCCCCACTGACCTCATGAAGTGGGCTGACACTACCGCTGGAATAGAGCGAGAAAAAAATATATAAGCCTCACAAATAGTCAGGCAAATAAAATGTGCTAATGTCGCCTTAGACGCTGGATAACCTCATTTTACTGCTTCATAAAGAACAAATAAGGAGTCTGATTTCCTGATTGTATCCGTACGAGTGACATACAACCAAAATGCTCGAACGACATCAAGAGATGCCAGTTCTCCCGATAAGACTGGTACCACAATTGGTTCGTTGATGTGGAAAGCTGATACCACCTTCGGCAGATAATCCTGGCGAGTCCTAAATTCTACCCTGTCTGCGTGAAAAAACAAAAAGGGCGAGCGGCAAGACAAAGCACCCAAGTCTGAGACTCTACAAGCCGAAGCCAATAACATGAGTCTTCCACGTCAAATACCGTAATTCTACAGTCTCCAATGGCTCAAACAGTTCTGACTGTAGAAATTCTAGAACCAAAGAAAGGTCCCACGGTTCCGTAGGAGACTAAAAAGGTGGCCTTAGCCGAAGGACCCCCTTCAAAAAGGTCTGGACTTCAGGAAATAGAGCTAAATGCCTGTGAAAAAAATGATCGATAGGGTCGATACTTGGACCTTTAAGGGCCTGATGTGAAACCTGACTGTAAAAACTGAAGAAGTCGTGCTAAAGAAAAAACAGCCTTTGGCAACTGACGTCTTTTACACCATACTACTGTATATACGCTTTCCAGATTCGATGGTAATGTGCTGACGTGACCTCCTTCCTTGCTCTCACCATGGTAGGAATTGCCACCGCTGGGATATCACGTCTTTTTAATAACTCAGCCTCAATAGCCACGCCGTTAAATGAAGACGAGGCAAGTCTGGGTAAACGCACGGGCCCTGAAGAAGCAGATCTTCTCTCAGCGGGAGCCTCCATGGATCGTCTACTAATAGTTGTCTCAGATCCGTATACCATGATCTCCTCGGCCAATCCGGGGCGATTAGAATGACCATGGCGAATTTGTTCTTGATCCGTTTGAGAAGACGAGGTAGAAGCGGAAACGGTGGGAAAGCATATGCCAGCTTGAACCGCCACTGAGCGGAAAACACATCCGTCGCTACTGCCGCCGGGTCTCTTGATCGAGCGAAATATAGAGGAAGCTTGTTGTTTCTCCTGGATGCCATCAGGTCCACCTGAGGAATGCCCTACCTGAGAGCCAACTGATGAAACACCTATGGATTCAGAGCCCATTCCCCTGGATGGAGATCCTGACGACTCAAGTAATCTGCCTCTTAATTATCTACTCCCGGCAGGTACACGGCTGACAGGCTCAAGGCATTGCTCTCTGCCCAAAGAAAAATTGGGCGAACCTCCCTCATTGCAGTTCGACTCTTGGTGCCTCCCTGCCTGTTGAGATATGCCACTGCTGTGGCATTGTCTGACTAGATCTGGATTGCTTTCCCGTGCAGTAGATCTGATGCCTGAATCAGTGCCAATCGAATGGCTCTTAGCTCAAGCAAATTGATGTGAAGACAGGCCTCCTGTTGTGACCAACGGCCCTGAAACGATTGTCCCATAGTCACTGCTCCCCAACCTCGAGGACTGGCATCGCTCGTCACTATTGTCCAGTCCGTGATACCAAATCGACGCCCCTCCAAGAGATGATCCGTGCAAAGCCACCACATCAAGGACATCCTTGTGTGTGGTTTTAGTTGTATGCGCCTGTGCATCTGAAGGTGACACCCCGACCATTGGGAAAGAATGTCCAATTGAAAGGTCCTGGACCGGAACCTTCCCTACTGAAGGGCTTCGAAAGATGCCACCATCTTCTCCAACAATCTTATGCATAGGTGAGCTGTAAGAGGTCTTGTTTCCAGAACCAGCCTCACCAAGGCTTCGAGGGACGAAATCTTGTCTCCGGGGAGATACACACGTTGTTGTACTGTGTCGTAGAGAAGACCCAAAAAAATCAACCAGTCTCTGAGTCGGCTCTAACTGGGACTTGGGAAAATTGATTATCCACCCATGCTGAATCAAAAACTGATGTGTGAGGAAGGCATCCAAAATCAATCTCTCCCTGCACGGAGCCTTGAGGAGAAGATGGTCTAATCCTTTTAAATTCAGCATTGGACGGAACGTGCAATTTGGCTCGGCACCAAAAAAAGGTTGGAATAAAAGCCCTGTCCTCTTTGATCCACTGGTACAGTTAAAATTACTCCTGATTGTAACAGTTTCTGGATTGAAGCCTGGAGTGCTTCTCGCTTCAACTCCAGTAGCGGAAGACCTGTTAAAAAATTTTTTGGGGGAGGAAAAGTTGTGAACTCCAGCTGGTATTCTCTTGATACACCTGCTGGGCCCACGAATCTGTGCAAGTCTGTCGCCATGCCTTTGCAAAAGCCAACAGCCTTGCCCCCACCTGGGAACCTCCCAAGTGGTCGGGGAGCCCGTCATGCCACGGGCTTGTCGGGAGCTTTTTGCTCCTGGCGGCGTGAGGTAGCAGCTGTAGGTACTGATGTAGCTGCTCCTCTGCCACGCTTTCCTCTGAAGGCTAAAAAGGTCCTCTACCTCTGCCTCCTGATGCTCCTCGAAAGGTCCGAAAGGATGGCCATCCATAGGGTCTCCTAGAAACCGGCGCCAGGGAAGGCAGAAAAGTCGATTTACCACCGGTAGCTTGCAAAATCAACTCCGCCCTGGGCCTATTATTATTAAGACCTGCCACAAGCTGAGCTGCCCATTTCTCCATGGCCTTGCTCACTCAGGCTCCTGCCAGAGCAGGCATAGCAAAATCCCAGAAGTGGAATAAAGGGATTTTAGAGTGGCCTCCAACCTGCGGTCTGGACCCTCTTTCAGTGCCACCGCCCCTGGAATGGGGAGGGAGATACGCATGGACAATCTGAAAACAGAGGTATCCACCGGAGGAGGAGACTCCCACTTATTCCTGTATCCCTGAGAAAAGGGATATAAACCCTAAATCTTCTGGACACCTGGAATTTTTTATACGTTGACTGCCAGGCCTCCAATAACAACCTAATTCCGGAGACTCCAGAAAACATACCTGCGGCTTTGGAGACCTCCTGAAAATGGACCTTGGAACCGGGACTTCTGGATCTGATAAATCCAAAGTCTGCTTAACGGTTCTAATAAGGGCATCAATACCCTGAGATTCCTCTTCTGCATATTCCTCCACGGAGGGTTCCGCTAACTCTTCCACAAAAAATTCTCCCTCCTCTGCCGAAGAAAATTCTTCTGCATCATCTGACTGCACTAATGCAGCCGGACCCCTTCTCTTAGCTTCATGAGAAAAAGGATTACCCTGAGATGAGGAAGGAAAATTCCTGGCTAAAGAATACACTGACCTTAACAAGGATCTAGCCCATGGAGGTTCAAGAGAAGTTAAATTTTCAATCTGTGTATGCAGCGCTTCCCTTTCCCTGCGAGAAGCTGTCAGCTCTGCAGCTAAATTAGACAGCACAGCTGTAAGGGATTTGGATGGTTGCTGCTGCTGCGGGGCTGTCCTTGAGGACTGACCTGCCCCATAACAAGTCTCACATGCAGTTACTCCCTTAACATGCTGAGTATACTGGACTTTGCATTTTTTGCATGTATACAGTTTAAGGGCTGCTTTAGAGGTACTTCTCTCAGCCATACCTGCAGACAACTGTGCACACAGACCCCCCACAAGTGTATACACTGACCTGGGTCTGAAGTGGAACAAGGGGAAAGCAGCCTTAATCCGAATTCCTCCCACCACCAGCGTCCCCAGACCACAGTACCTGAATGTTTTAGGGGAAGCTTGCTTTGCTGCACAGGTATCCTTAATAGGAGCTGCGCTGCTGCAGATAGTGTTCCCGCTAGGCTTCTTTTACAGGGCGCTGCGCCCTGCCCCTTTAAATGAAGCCAAATTCTGCCCTGCCCATTCTTGGCTGCCATGCGCCCTGCATAGTTAATAGCCACAGAGACATTACATACTGTCCCTCCCCGGCCGCGCTTCCTGTCTCTGCTGCAGGGTGTTCTTGGCCACCCTGCGCCCTGCATAGTTTAGAGCCGCTGAGACATTACTAAATGTCACTCCCTGGCCGCGCTTCCAGTGTCCGCCTGCTGACAGTGTACGCTGTCAGCTATTACAAAAAGCATGCCTCCTCCCACCTGCTGCTTTGACATGCCGCTCACCTCCTGTTAAGTGAGTGGCTGTCAGCTGTTCCGTAAACCATCCCTCCTCCCCCTGCTGCGCTGACAGGCAGAGGCGTATGGAGGGTGGAGCCGGCGGAGCTCCAGGCGCAGACATAACACAGGCGCCCTTGCCCTGTCCGCCCGCTCCCCCAGCTACCCCTCTCCCTGCTACGCTATAATAGATTAAAGTCTCAGCCGCGGGTAGCGGCACAGCCTCTTGTGCAGGCTGACAGAGCTCCAGCGCTCCTGTCAGCCCGCGCCGCGTCTCTGGTTGCTGGGCAACCAGAGACGCTACTTCTCCTTTACTCATTCGGAGGGGATTGCTTCTCGGGTGCTGGTCGCTCGATGGTGTGGCGCTCAGGTGTCACAAGATGGTTTATATAGCATAAATGTGACGATGGTGTGACGCTCCGGTGTCACAAGATGGTTATATAGCATAAACGTGCCGATGGTGTGACGCTCAGGTGTCACAAGATGGTTTATAGAGCATAAATGTGCCGATGGTGTGACGCTCAGGTGTCACAAGATGGTTTATAGAGCATAAATGTGCCGATGGTGTGACGCTCCGGTGTCACAAGATGGTTATATAGCATAAATGTGCCAATGGTGTGACGCTCAGGTGTCACAAGATGGATTATATAGCATAAATGTGCTGATGGTGTGACGCTCAGGTGTCACAAGGTGGTTATATAGCATAAATATGCTGATGGTGTGACGCTCAGGTGTCACAAGATGGTTATATAGCATAAATGTGCTGATGGTGTGACGCTCAGGTGTCACAAGATGGTTATATAGCATAAATGTCCTGATGGTGTGACGCTCAGGTGTCACAAGATGGTTATATAGCATAAATGTGCTGATGGTGTGACGCTCTCAGGTGTCACAAGATGGATTATATAGCATAAATGTGCTGATGGTGTGACGCTCTCAGGTATCACAAGATGGATTATATAGCATAAATGTGCCGATGGTGTGACGCTCCGGTGTCACAAGATGGATTATATAGCATAAATGTGCCGATGGTGTGACGCTCTCAGGTGTCACAAGATGGTTATATAGCATAAATGTGCTGATGGTGTGACGCTCAGGTGTCACAGGATGGGTTATATAGCATAAATGTGCTTATGGTGTGACGCTCAGGTGTCACAAGATGGTTATATAGCATAAATGTGCTGATGGTGTGACGCTCTCAGGTGTCACAAGATGGTTATATAGCATAAATGTGCTGATGGTGTGACGCTCTCAGGTGTCACAAGATGGATTATATAGCATAAATGTGCTGATGGTGTGACGCTCAGGTGTCACAAGATGGATTATATAGCATAAATGTGCCGATGGTGTGACGCTCCGGTGTCACAATATGGATTATATAGCATAAATGTGCTGATGGTGTGACGCTCAGGTGTCACAAGATGGTTATATAGCATAAATGTGCTGATGGTGTGACGCTCTCAGGTGTCACAAGATGGTTATATAGCATAAATGTGCTGATGGTGTGACGCTCTCAGGTGTCACAAGATGGATTATATAGCATAAATGTGCTGATGGTGTGACGCTCAGGTGTCACAAGATGGTTATATAGCATAAATGTGCTGATGGTGTGACGCTCTCAGGTGTCACAAGATGGTTATATAGCATAAATGTGCTGATGGTGTGACGCTCTCAGGTGTCACAAGATGGTTATATAGCATAAATGTGCTGATGGTGTGACGCTCTCAGGTGTCACAAGATGGATTATATAGCATAAATGTGCTGATGGTGTGACGCTCTCAGGTGTCACAAGATGGTTATATAGCATAAATGTGCCGATGGTGTGACGCTCTCAGGTGTCACAAGATGGTTATATAGCATAAATGTGCTGATAGTGTGACGCTCAGGTGTCACAGGATGGGTTATATAGCATAAATGTGCCGATGGTGTGACGCTCTCAGGTGTCACAAGATGGTTATATAGCATAAATGTGTTGATGGTGTGACGCTCAGGTGTCACAAGATGGATTATATAGCATAAATGTGCCGATGGTGTGACGCTCCGGTGTCACAAGATGGATTATATAGCATAAATGTGCTGATGGTGTGACGCTCAGGTGTCACAAGATGGTTATATAGCATAAATGTGCTGATGGTGTGACGCTCTCAGGTGTCACAAGATGGTTATATAGCATAAATGTGCCGATGGTGTGACGCTCTCAGGTGTCACAAGATGGTTATATAGCATAAATGTGCTGATGGTGTGACGCTCAGGTGTCACAGGATGGGTTATATAGCATAAATGTGCCGATGGTGTGACGCTCTCAGGTGTCACAAGATGGTTATATAGCATAAATGTGTTGATGGTGTGACGCTCAGGTGTCACAAGATGGTTATATAGCATAAATGTGCTGATCGTGTGACGCTCAGGTGTCACAAGATGGTTATTTAGCATAAATGTGTTTATGTGTGACGCTCCGGTGTCACAAGATGGGTTATAGAGCATAAATGTGCTGATGTGTGAAGCTCAGGTGTCACCATTTTGACCTTTTAAATTAAAAATGTACCCGCCCCGTGGTTAGCACCCTGCCCTAAAAAATTTCTAGAGTGAACACTATGCAGAGAACAGGCAATGTGGGACCTCATGTGTCCTGCTAATACAGGAAGCTAATCCTGCACAGATCCCCTTCAGGGAACTGACTTCCACCTCCGCACTTCCGGTCTGCCCCCTCTGCCTTAAAGTGACAGCGCGCTTTCACCGCCTGACACCGACAGCAAGGAGCGTCTCCGGTGAGCGGGTAAGACACCTGCCGGCTATGTTACTGCAGGGAGAACGCTCCCGCGACTCCCTGCTGCCTGCCTCATTACCTGGTCAGCTAGCTAGGCTGACCAGGACCACACAGCATCCCGTCCCTGGAGGTATGTGGTAGCCTCTGGACCCGTATGCAAGCTGCATGCAGCTGCGGCGGGCCCCCGGGAGTACACCCAGGTGGCTGAGCCCAGGAGGAACACTGCATGCATGCAGTGTCGACCTGGCTCCCTCCAGGGACATGTGCAGTAAGAAAACACTGCCATAAAATAAAATACAAAAAAAAAATGCCTTCTGTCTCAGAGAGACCTACACCCGGGGCGACTCCTTCGGACACTTTTTTCAAAAGACTGCAGTCTGGAGGGGAATGGGAGGGGAAATAGCCAGCAGTTCAAAATTTCTTAAAGTGCCGGCTCCTCCAGATCACATCCCAATCCCCATGGTTAAAGGCAGTGTCCCCTGCTGAATGTGGGAGAAATATCTATCCCATTTGCCGGCATGAATTTATCCCATTTGCCTGAATATATCTACCCCATTTGCTGGCATGTTTCTATCCCATTTTCTGGCATGGGTACTTGTTTCCGAGCACAGCCACAATCTTTGGGATTGTGTACCTTTAAGTTAAGGTACACGATCCCCACGATGGACCCGATTTCCTTTGAAATCAGGTCCATTTTGCCGGCAAAGGAAAAATCGGGGGCATCGCGTCGGTCGGGACCATTAACATTGGTCCCGACGCGATGCCCCCAATTTTGCCATAGGCTTCAATGTTAAAATATTTTTTAACTTTGAAATCGGGAGCATCGCGTCGGTCTTGTGCCATTATAATGGCACAAGATGAGATGGACTTGATTAAGTCCATCACACATAGGAAAAATTGTGAAAAATGTGAAATGGGCCAATATGACCCATTTCACATTATATATGGCCCCTCGTCACCCCACGATAGACGCCTACCCGAAGCGTGGCGAGTGCAGCGAGCCCGCAAGGGGCGACGGTGCGCGTCCTCCAACCTTTTCATTCCGCTACTATCCACGCCGGCGTGGAGTTGAGAATATATAGTGTGGCGAGCGCAGCGCGCCACCGAGCCTGAAGCGTGGCGAGCGCAGCGCGCCCCGCGAGGGGGCGCGTATACCTGTGAAGTTATACGCGTACGCTCGCCACGCTTCGGGCTCGGTGGCTCGCTGCGCTCGCCACACTATATATTCTCCACTCCACACCGACGTGGATAGTAGGGGAATGAAAAGGTCGGAGGACGCGCACCGCCGCCGCTCGCCACGCTTCGGGTTGGCGTCTATCGTGGGGTGGGGTTCACTGGGTTAAATTTGGGGGTCTAGGGAATATTTTACATTGAATCCAATGTAAAATCGGGTCCCAAGGACCCTATTCACATTTGATTCAATTAAAAAATCGGGTCGGTCGCGTCGATCGCATGCGACCAAATCGCAGGCGATGGACGCGATTTTTCCGACACGACCACCCCAATGGAAATCGGTGTGGCCGTGCTAGGAAACAAGTACCCTGGCATGTTTCTATCACATTTACCGGCATGTATCTATCACATTTGCCGGCATGTTTCCATCACATTTGCCGACATGTTTCCATCACATTTGCCGGCATGTTTCCATCACATTTGCCGGCATGTTTCCATCACATTTGCCGGCATGTTTCCATCACATTTGCCGGCATGTTTCCATTACATTTGCCGGCATGTTTCCATCACATTTGTCGGCATGTTTCCATCACATTTGCCGGCATGTTTCCATCACATTTGCCAGAATGTTTCCATCACATTTGCCGGTATTTATCACATTTGACGGCATATATCTATCACATTTGCAGGCATGTATCTATCACATTTGCAGGCATTTATCTATCACATTTACCGGCATGTTTCTATCACATTTGCCGGCATGTTTCTATCACATTTGCCGGCATGTATCCATCACATTTGCCGGCATGTTTCCATCACATTTGCCGGCATGTTTCCATCACATTTGCCGGCATGTTTTCATCACATTTGCCGGCATGTATCTATCACATTTTAGTGTTGATTCTAGCACCCGCCATATGTGAAAACCCATGCAGTTCCTCTTCCCTGCGTGGGGTGTCGCTGTCTGCTGTAGTGCTTCTAGCACAGTGTGGTCTGTATATCAGCACTGATATGCAAACCAGACCCATGCTAGAAATGCCAGAGCAGACAGTGACACCCCAGGCAGGGCAGAGGAACTGCATGGGTTTTCAAATATAGCGGGTGCTAGAATGAACACCACATTTGCCAGCATATATCTATCACATTTGCTGGCATGAATTTATCCCATTTGCCTGAATATATCTATCCCATTTGCCGGACAACATCTATCACATTTGCCGGCATATATCTATCACATTTGCCGACATATATCTATCCCATTTGCAGGCATGAATCTATCCCATTTGCCGGCATTTATCGCATTTGCCGGCATATATCTATCACATTTGCCGGCATGAATCTATCACATTTGCAGGGATATATCTATCACATTTGCCAGCATTTATCTATCGCATTTGCCGGCATTTATCACATTTTCTGGCATATATCTATCACAGTTGACGGCATGTTTCTACCGCATTTTCTGGCATATATCTATCACATTTGCTGGCATTTATCACATTTGACGGCATATATCTATCACAGTTGACGGCATGTTTCTACCACATTTTCTGGCATATATCTATCACATTTGCCGGCATGAATCTATCACATTTGCAGGGATATATCTATCACATTTGCCAGCATTTATCTATCGCATTTGCCGGCATTTATCACATTTTCTGGCATATATCTATCACAGTTGACGGCATGTTTCTACCACATTTTCTGGCATATATCTATCACATTTGCTGGCATTTATCACATTTGACGGCATATATCTATCACAGTTGACGGCATGTTTCTACCACATTTTCTGGCATATATCTATCACATTTGCCGGCATATATCTATCACATTTGCCGGCATGAATCTATCACAGGGGTCCTCAAACTATTTAGCTCTGGGACCCCATCAGGCAATAAAAATAAGGTACTTGTTTCCTAGCACGGCCACACCGATTTACATCGGGGAGGTCGTGTCGGAAAAATCGTGTCGATCGCATCGCATGCGATGCGATCGACGCGACCGACCCAATTTTTTGATTGAATCCAATGTAAATCGGGTCCCTGGGACCCTATTTTACATTGGATTCAATGTAAAATATTCCCTAGACCCCCAAATTTTACTACGTAAACCCCACCCCATGATAGACGCCAACCCGAAGCGTGGCGAGCGCAGCGAGCCCGCGAGGGGCGGCGGTGCGCGTCCTCCGACCTTTTCATTCCCCTACTATCCACGGTGGCGTGGAGTTGAGAATATATAGTGTGGCGAGCGCAGCAAACCACCGAGCCTGAAGCGTGGCGAGCACTGCGAGCCCCGCGTATAACTTTACAGGTATACGCGTCCGCTCGCCACGCTTCGGGCTCGGTGGCTCGCTGCGCTCGCCACACTATATATTCTCAACTCCACGCCGACGTGGATAGTAGGGAAATGAAAAGGTCGGAGGACGCGCACCGCCACCCTCGCCACGCTTCGGGTTGGCGTCTATCGTGGGGTGACGACGGGGCCATATATAATGTGAAATGGGTCATATTGGCCCATTTCATATTTTTCACATTTTTTTAAATGTGAGATGGACTTAATCAAGTCCATCTCATCTTGTGCCATTATAATGGCACAAGACCGACGCGATGTTAACAATTTCAATGTTAAAAATTATTTTAACATTGAAGCCTATGGCAAAATCGGGGGCATCGCGTCGGGACCAATGTTAATGGTCCCGACCAACGCGATGCCCCCGATTTTGTACCTTTGCCGGCAAAAGGAAATCGGGTCCATCGTGGGGATCGTGTACCTTAACTTAAAGGTACACGATCCCCACGATTGTGGCCGTGCTAGGAAACAAGTACCAAAAATAATTATAGGACCCCAGCAAGTTACTGCATAATGGTCCCCACACATGTGATGTCTGCAGCCAGCACATACATGGCAGCATTGGTGGAGGCACAACATGACGCTAGGAGTCTAAAATAACAAACAATTCAACTCCTTAATAACAAACTCCTTGAATCAATGACTGAGATTAGAAAAGTCATCAGCATGATGGTCAGCAACATGGAGTCGTAACCACATGCTGAGAAAGCCGGGAACCACTTTGGGGTCAGGACCCACAGTTTGAGAGCCGCTGATCTATCACATTTGCCGACACGTATCTATCACATTTGCCTGCATTTATCTATCACATTTGCCGGCATTTATCTATCACAGTTGACGGAATATAGCTATCGCAATTGCGCCATGTGTCTATCACATTTGCAGTCATGTATCTATCACATTTGCCAGCATTTATCTATTGCATTTGGTGGCATGAATTTATCCCATTTGCCGGCATATATCTATCCCATTTGCCGGCATATATCTATCACATTTGACGGCATATATCTATCACATTTGACGGCATATACAGATGGAGCCGGCTCCATCCTTGCAGGGGATGGCGATTCTATTGCCATCCCCCACCAGCGGCCGGCTACCGCCAGCACCCACATAAGAGATCACACCAAGGGCCACCCTTGGCACTTCAGGGACTATAACCCCAGTACGAGATCCCTGGGCGACAACAGACGCAGGCAGTACCGGCGGAGGGACAGGGACCATGCAGACACAGGCTTAGATGCAGATGCCACCATAGGAGCCTGCACAGGTCTAGGAACAAACACTGGAGTGGGCACACTCCACTATAGGCACTATAGGCAGTACTGGAACAAGCTTATGGATTGATGTAGGCACCAGAGCGGGTACAGGAGCAGACACAGGAGTCAGTGCAGGAGCGGGCACAGATGTAGACTTCTGCTCCACTGCAACCACCCTGGTCTTCCCCTGACTCCTTTGACCCTTGTTACCGGTACTTATGGGGGTGCCTGCCTTAAACCGGTATTAGCTTATCGCCGTATATGGTCTCCACCAATACTGCTACTACCTTATCCACCCCTGGTTTGGCAGGATCCCCCTGCCCCTCACCCTGCTGGGGTGGCTGATCCACCTGCATCCCCGATTCTACCTTAGGAACACCCTCCCCCTCCATTCCTCTAATTTCCTCATAAAATGGGTGGTCCCCATTTTCCTCCACCACCTCCATATTCCCACCCTCACCATTTGGGGGAAATATCTTGCTTGCTCCCCCAGTTATCCCGCGGGCCACCCACCTCCTTCGGCTCCATGCCATCCAGACTGCCTGCAGGGTCCAATGCCAGAAGCACATCTCAGTGTACACACAGCCTAACCCTAACACTAACCCTAATACCGTAAGCCTAACACACTAACCCTAACCGTAACATACTAACCCCAACCCTAACCCTAATACCCTAACCCTAAAGGTGCCCATACACTTCACAATTATTATATACAATATTGTATACAATTTTGCATCTCAGCGCATCTGGGTTTTGCGATAAGATGAGATGAGATCTAGTACAAAAAGTATGTGCAGCACGCACGTAGGGTGTTACGGTGCCCACACACGCACCGATCCCGGCGTGCGTTGTTGGCTTAACTAGCACACATAGCATTGCATCGTATGCCTTGTGCATACGATGCGATGCTATGCTAGAAAAAGCTAGTACAAAAAGTATGTGCAGCACATACTTCTTGTACTGTGCGATGGGGTGCCGCGGGAGCGCGCACCCCATCGTATAGCATCGCACCGCCGGGATCGGTGCGTGTGTGGGCACCTTAAGGGTTTTAGGGTTAGTGTGTTAGGGTTAAGGGGCCCATACACGTTGCAATTATTGTATACAATATCACATCTCATCGCATCTTGGTTTTGCAATGACATCAGATGATATTTAGTACAAAACGTATGTGCTGCACATACTTTTTGTACTAGATCTCATCTCATCTGATGTAATCGCAAAACCGAGATGCGATGAGATGTGATATTGTATACAATATTGTATACAATAATTGCAACGTGTATGGGCCCCTTAACCCTAACACACTAACCCTAAAACCCTAACCCCAACCATAATACCCTAATACCCTAACCCCAATCCTAACGCACTAGCCCTAACCCCACTAGCCCTAACCCAAATACCCTAACCCAAATACCCCAACAACCTAATACCCTTTTCAGACCGCACTTTGTAAACGGTATATTGTTTTAAAACGGTAATCTGTGCGGTCTGAAAGGTGCAGGACCCCTTAACCGTTTTACAAAAGCCGATTTTGTAAAACGGTTAAAATGGAGGGTCCTACCCGTTTCAGACCCGGTATTTTTGCATCAAAATCGGGTCTGAAACGGTATTTAGGACCCAGCCAATGAGCTGGGTCCTAAATTCAGAGCAGCAAATATTTAGAGAGCACTCATTAAATATTCGCAGCACTGGAGCCCCCCCCCCCCGCGCATGTGTCGACACCCCCCACGCGGCACGTGTGTCGACACCCGCCGTGCAGCCGGTACCTTCGTTGTGGATCCCGGCAGTGAAGTATGGGTCGGGAAAGCACTTATGAAAAAAAAGGCGTCTTTCAGAAAATGGCTGCCCCATAGGAAAACCAGTTTTAAAAAACTGTCTTTCGTATGGGGGCAGCCATTTTCCGAAAGTCACTTTTCTTATAAGAAGGGCAGCCATTTTCTGAAAGACGCTTTTTTTCATAAGTGCTTCCCCGACCAACTGCAGTGCCGGATCACGCAACGGAGGTACCGGCTGCACAGGGGGGGGGGTTTTGTTAGCCCTGGGGTGGGGGGGATTTGGGGGTGTTAACCCCCGGGGGAGGGGGCGGCGCGCGCTGAAGACTGGCTTTGACCCTGTTTTTGGAAAGTTTCCAAAAACGGGTCGGCCAGTGTCAAAAAAACTGCACTTAAATGGTAATATACCGTTTAAGAGATGCGGTGTGAAAGGGGTTTTACCTGGCAGACCAGTTTTTGGAAACGTTTCCAAATACAGGGTCAAAGCCAGTTTTGCGGTCTGAAAGCAGCATAAGACCGTAACCCTAATACCCTAACCCAAAACCCTAACCTAACCCCCTAATACCCTAACCACTTACCCTAACGCTAACACACTAACCCTAATACCCTAACCCTGCGTACGTAAATCACATTTGCCGGCACATATCTATCATATTTTACGGCATTAATTTATCACATTTGCCAGCATGTATCTTATCACATTTGCCGGCATTCATCTATCACATTTGCTGGCATTCATCTATCACATTTGCCATGTATCACATATGGCATGTATTTATCACATTTGCCGGCAAGTATTTATCACATTTGCCGGCAAGTATTTATCACATTTGCCGGCATGAATCTATCACATTTGCCGGCATGTATCTATCACATTTGCCGGCATGTATCTATCACATTTGCCGGCATGTATCTATCACATTTGCCTCCATATATCTCTCACATTTGCCGGCATTCATCTCTCACATTTGCCGGCATTCATCTCTCACATTTGCCGGCATTCATCTCTCACATTTGCCGGCATTCATCTATCACATTTGCCGGCATTCATCTATCACATTTGCCGGCATTCATCTATCACATTTGCCGGCATTCATCTATCACATTTGCCGGCATTCATCTATCACATTTGCCGGCATTCATCTATCACATTTGTTGGCATTCATCTATCACATTTGCCGGCATTCATCTATCACATTTGCCGGCATTCATCTATCACATTTGCCATGTATCACATATGGCATGTATTTATCACATTTGCCGGCAAGTATTTATCACATTTGCTGGCATATATCTATCACATTTGCCGGCATGAATCTATCACATTTGCCGGCATGAATCTATCACATTTGCCGGCATGTATCTATCACATTTGCCGGCATGTATCTATCACATTTGCCGGCATGTATCTATCACATTTGCCGGCATATACCTATCACATTTACCGGCAAATATCGATCACATTTGCCGGCATGAATCTCTCACATTTGCCTCCATATATCTCTCACATTTGCCGGCATATATCTATCTATCACATTTGACGGAATATATCTATCACATTTGCCGGCATATATCTATCACATTTGCCGGCATATACAGATGGAGCCAGCTCCATCCTTGCAGGGGATGGCGATTCTATCGCCATCCCCCGCCAGCACCCACGTAAGAGATCACACCAAGGGTCACCCTTGGCACTTCAGGGATTATACCCCCAGTACAAGATCCCTGGGCAACAACAGACGCAGGCAGTACCGGCGGAGGGACAGGGACGAGTGCAGACACAGGCTTAGATGCAGATGCCACCATAGGAGCCTGCGCAGGTCTAGGAACAGACACTGGAGTGGGCACAGGGATAGGTACTATAGGCTGTATTGGAACAAGCTTACGGATTGATGTAGGTATTAATAATATGGAGTGTGCATCTGCACCACATGTCTTTCTTTGCAGAACTACAAGTCCCAGCATGATAGCACCTCATGTAAATCGGGTGTGCATTCTAAGATCCCTCCCCCCCCATAGGATTGATGCAGGCACCAGAGTGGGTACAGGAGCAGACACAGGAGTCAGTGAAGGAGCGGGCACAGATGTAGACTTCTGCTCCACTGCAACCACCCTGGTCTTCCCCTGACTCCTTTGACCCTTGCTACCGGTACTTATGGGGGTGCCTGCCTTAAACCGGTATTAGCTTATCGCCGTATATGGTCTCCACCAATACTGCTACTACCTTATCCACCCCTGGTTTGGCAGGATCCCCCTGCCCCTCACCCTGCTGGGGTGGCTGATCCACCTGCATCCCCGATTCTGCCTTAGGAACACCCTCCCCCTCCATTCCTCTAATTTCCTCATACAATGGGTGGTCCCCATTTTCCTCCACCACCTCCATATCCCCTAGAGATGGGCAGTACGATTCATTGGAATGAGTTGAGCCGCACGGCTCAGCTCAGTAAAGTGTGTTGAGACAGTGACTCGGCTCTCGAGTCACGACTCATATAGAATTACAGGCACAGGGAGACAGTGCAGGGCTCACAGCACACTCAGGGAGTTGCAGAGGCTCAGTCACTCAGTGTGCAGGGAAGACAGGAAGTAAGACAGTGGCTTGGCTCACAACTCTTAGTGAGTTGCAGAGGCTCAGTGTGCTGGCAGACAGGAAATAAGACAGTGGCTTGGCTCACAACTCTTAGTGAGTTGCAGTCGGCTCAGTGTGCTGGCAGACAGGAAATAAGACAGTGGCTTGGCTCACAACTCTTAGTGAGTTGCAGTCGGCTCAGTGTGCTGGCAGACAGGAAATAAGACAGTGGCTTGGCTCACAACTCTTAGTGAGTTGCAGTCGGCTCAGTGTGCTGGCAGACAGGAAATAAGACAGTGGCTTGGATCACAACTCATTTGGAATTGCAGCAGGCACAGAGAGACAGTGCAAGGCTCACAACACAATAGGGAGCTGCAGAGGCTCAGTCCCTTGCTGCTGGTTAGTATCCAGCTTTAATAGTGATTGTGCAGTTCATCTGGCAGAGGCAGGCAGCTGCTTATGCAATGAATGTTAATAATATACCAACATAGATTCAGTGTTATGTAATTACTATGTAATTTACAATTTTTATTTAAATATTCTGGTGGTCTTGGATTTACAAATATATATCTATAGATATATATCTATATATCTATAGATATATAATATATATATAGATAGATAGATATAGATATATATATATAGATATATATATATATAGATATAGATATATATCTATATAGATATATATAGATATATATATATATATCATCCCCTATTAGCCTGCAGGGGGTGTTCCACAGTCACACTGGCTGAGCTGAGCACAGTGCACTGCTGAGGCTGCTGAATGATTCTGATCCATCAGCGAGTCATCGTGATCACTACTGAATAACTGAGCCTGCACACAGTGAGAACTGTCTCAACTCTCACTGCAGGCTCAGGGATTCGTCCAGGGCACAGCAGCCCTGCATGACTCATTATGAGTCGTGTGAGCTAAGCTTAGAGCTCATGTCCCTGCCTCCCTCCCCACTAGAAGTTACCCAGGTTTGCTGGCCAATAATAGCTGAGCTCACTGCTCAGCCCCGCCCCTGTGTCATTGACTGACATGTTTCATCACCAATAAAATTATCTCCACTCTTCCAGGCCCCCCTCTGAGGCAAAGGGAGTTGGGACTCGGGACTGCTGTCTCTGTCTGCACTAATGCTGCTGCTGCTGCTGTCTCGACTCATCCAACAGTGAGTGGCTCGAGTCATGTATTCAGCTTAATGACTCGAGTCACTGAGTCGAGACAGCGATTCACTAGCCATCTCTAATATCCCCACCCTCACCATTTGGGGGAAATATCTCGCTTGCGCCCCCACCCTGAGAGACCTACCCCACTGCCTGATCAAATTGAGCTTTTAACCCCTCCAACTCCACCACTTTATCTGACAGAGTCTGCGCCAATCCAATCAATCCCTCGGTCAGCACAGGCCTGTGTCTGCTGAATGCTTTATTTCTCAGCTTCTTCTTGGCTGCAATAGTAGCCTTCAGTTTACTCACTTCCTTGTCCAACTGTTGTAGCACATCAGCAATTGGTGACTCCTCAGGGGGCACCCGAACCTCATCCCCGGCCACCTCCCCCAAGTTCTCCCGCGGGCCACCCACCTCCATCGGCTCCATGCCATCCAGACTGCCTGCAGGATCCTCCGCCAGCTGCACATCTCAGCGTACACACAGCCGCGGTCACGGGATCTGCCGCTTGACACTGTGCACCAGCGCCGACATCAATCACAGAGAGCGACGCTCCGGCCAGGATCTCCAGCAGAGAGCCGATCACTCCCCTCTGCTTCCATCGTCCGCGCCTCCCATTCCAGGAGATCCACTCCAGGTTTCTGCAAAGTAGAGACTAGATCCCCTTCAGTTACAGTTACTGCCTTATGATATAGCACTTTATTATCTAGTCTCTACCTTATTATTTGTGTCTACATCCCCTTCTGTTATTGTACGTTTTGCCCCCTTGCTGGTCAAGCTGAAGTGGATTAAGCAAATTTAATAAAATGTGTCTAGAACCACTTCTGATTTTGTACCAAGGGGGGTGATTCACTAGCATTTGATCCCCAGTCTAGTCGTGCTGGGGACCGATGGTGTGGCTCTGTGCATATTTGAGCATGTGTAGTTTCGCAGTGGGAATGCCTTCAGCGACTAGCACAGTCGCCAAGGTGTTCGTACGAGTAGGGGAGGGTGGCGAGGGTGGACACCGGTCTTTGGCAGAAGAATGCCCAGCATTTTATGGAGGCCCCTGTGAAAACTCTGGGCATTCCTATGCCTACTGGGGGGCGGATAACTGATGGCACATGACGTCAGCGGCCGCCTCAAATTCGTACAATCTTACTTTTATCTATGAAGAGTAAGAATAATTATTTGATGGTGAGCGACCATCAACTGTTTTTCTTCTGTTATGCCACATGCGACGGGGTTAGGGTTACCAAGTGGATTTGGCGGTGGGGAGCGGCCGTGCAGCGTTAAGTCACTAAGCAGCGGGTGACTGCTGCTTAACTAGTGGTGATGAATCACCCATCAAAGTACACAAACTGAAGTGGATCTAGCTAATGTTCCATATTGTGTCCACAATCACTTCTGTTTATGAGATACAAAATTTGAAGTGGATTTTGCCTACTTTACAGTTTGTATCTAAAACCACTGCTGTTTTTGTTCCACGAACACGATTTTATAATGTGTGTCTACAACCACTTCTGTTTATGTAAGGCCTGGTACACACCAGAACGATTAGGGCACGATTAGGGCAAATTTAGACGGTTGTAACGACGGTTGTGCCTGAATTGGTGCACAATCGTTTGTATTTTACTCACGATCCTGGTCGTTTGCGATCGGATGCGCGCTCCGGGCACGTCGTATGTCGCATTGGAGATTTTGCCTCCTGCAGCAGAATCAGCCGATCCGACCGCTAATTGTGTGCTGATTTTATGCACATTGTTAGCACATTGTGTGTGCTTCCGTCGTCGCGACCATCCATCCGATCCAGGTTGTTTACGCCAGAGATCCCGGACACTCCCACCGCAGCCATATTGCCTCGTGGATGCAGCAGAGATCACACGACGTCTGCTCCAGCGTGCACCGGACTGCAGGTCTGTTTCTGTCAGCCCACCGCAGTCCACCTCACCCCCCCCCCCCGTGTACCCGCTGCCCACCAATGTGTATTGCTATCAGGCCACTGCAGTCCACCTCACCCCCCCTGTGTACCCACTGCCCACCAATGTGTATTGCTATCAGGCCACTGCAGTCCACCCCACCCCCCCGTGTACCCGCTGCCCACCAATGTGTATTGCTATCAGGCCACTGCAGTCCACCTCACCCCTCCCGTGTACCCGCTGCCCACCAATGTGTATTGCTATCAGGCCACTGCAGTCCACCCTACCCCCCCGTGTACCCGCTGCCCACCAATGTGTATTGCTATCAGGCCACTGCAGTCCACCCCACCCCCGTGTACCCGCTGCCCACCAATGTGTATTGCTAACAGGCCACTGCAGTCCACCCCACCCCTCCCCCGTGTACCCGCTGCCCACCAATGGCAAAGGCCCCAGGTGCATTATGCCACCACAGCCCACTATGCTCCCCTGCAGCCTACCCACTACACAGTATGCCACCACAGGCCACCCCACCCCCCTGCGGCCTACCCACTACCCAAAGCATAATGTTACCATCCAGCTGCCCTTTTGCAGGGGATGTTCTCCCAACCCAGGATTTAAAAAAGTTTTGTAAACAAAATAGTATAATAATATTTATTAAAATTTGTTTAATAATTTTAAAACAAAACATGTATTATTAATAATAATATACAGTGTATTGAAACATATTTATATATACTGTTTATATAAAGACAACTTGTTTTGTCAAAAAGTATGTACATAGGTTTTTTCAAAATCTATTCATTTTTTGCAGAAATGGCCCAGGCGATTGCAAAAGAACACGAATTTATAGAGGCGTTCATAGAGAAATATAGGGAGCTGGACTGCCTTTGGAAAACTAAATCAAAGGAGTACAGCAACAAAATTAAAAGAGCTCAAGCGCTTCAGGAGCTGGCCCAATTCAGCAAGAGCTACAATCCCGAGGCTGATGCGGACTGGGTCCGTAAAAAGATACAGAACTTGAGGACCGTGTTCCTTAAAGAACACAAGAAAATGCAATCGTCCAAAAGGTCCGGTGCAGGAACTGCAGATGTATACGAGACGTCATTATGGTACTACAACCTGCTGACCTTCACGTTGAGCCAGGAGGTGCCAAGGTCGGGACTCTACCTAATGGTGGAGAGTGAGGCAGACGATGTGTTTGTGGGCCTGGATGAAAGTTCCCAGCCGTTGTCGGTAAGTACTGGTCCAATGTGTATACACCCCTTCCTCCTTTGTTTGTTTTAGGCTCCTATAGAGCATTCCTTTGCAGTCCCATCATTTTTTAAATGTGGTCTTCCTGCCAGGGGACAGCACCAACGCCATTGAAGTACTCCTTATATTGGTCCCTGACCTGTTTGGCTCTTGCTGTCCCCCGGTACTGCTGGGCCGGCGTCTCCAGGGACACGATTGGGGCAACCTCCCTGGGCTCGTCTGAATCCTCCTGTGGTGCTGGTCCTGCCGGCCGATGGGCCCTTTCTTTGCGCCGAAGTAGATTGTGCAGGACACAGCACGCCATGACGGCCCAGTCGATTTTATCCAGCCGCAGGTTGATGGCTGTGTGGAAAATGCGGAATCTACTAGCCATAATTCCAAATGCACTTTCCACAAGCCGCCGTGCCCTGGAGAGCCTGTAATTGAAGACCCGTTTGTCGTGGTCAAGACCACGTTTGGCATAGGGCTTCATGAAGTGTTCATGAAGCCCAAATGCCTCGTCCGCCACGAAAACAAAGTTCAGTCCATGCTTCGTTTCTTTGACTGTGGGCAAGTGCAGAGTGTTGGAGGCGAGCCTCTGGTAGAACTTTGTGTCCTTCAAAGTTCCACCATCTGAAGCCCGCCCATTCCTGCCGACATCCACAAAGATGACTTCATAGTTCGCATTAACCACAGCCAGCAGCACAATACTGAAGTACCCCTTGTAGTTGAAGTAGTAGGAACCACTGTGGGGTGGCTGATTGATGCGGACGTGTTTCCCATCAATGGCTCCTCCACAATTAGGGAAGTTCCACGCCTCGTCGAATTCAGCAGCGATGTTTTGCCAATCCTACATGGTGTTGGGGAACTGGAACAAAAAAAAGGAGATGTTAACTAATTGTTGTTATTTTCTTTTCAACAGACAACAAGCACAGAGAAAGAGGTTGGCCACACCTCAACCCCTACCCCAACCCCATCGCCAACCCCTGAGCCACCTGCAATTGACTCATCGGGAACAATCTGTGGAGTGCCGGAAACCCCCACCCCGCCACAACTATTCACAAAAAAGAAAAAACGCAGGACCAAGACAGTCCCTGACCCAGACCCGGATGATGATATACTTATACGAGCAGAGCAGGTGCTGCGTAGGCCCCCTGACCAGTATGACACCTTCGGCAAATACGTGGCTGAGTGCTTGCGGAAGTTGAATCCGGAACAACAGATGGCGTTCGAACGTCTCACTAGCGAACTCCTGTTTAGGGGCCGTCTTGGCCATCTGACAATTCAAACCAAATTAGTTGGACTTCTCCCATGGTAGGAGACGCCATCTACTAGTAGTGCCGTACCCTCACTAGCACTTGCCTCATTGCCTGAAACCACCCCACCGAGTGCGCAATCCTGTACCCAACCGGCTACACCTCCTCGCTACAGTCACCTGTATACATCATTGTTGGGTGACAGCACGGACCAAGAGGAAACACCGGTTTTACAAGATTTATAAGCACATTCCATACAATTATTTCAAAGTTGGCATGGAGTAGTATGGCACACGGTGCTTGTGGCGGAGATAATGGCTATGGTGACCTGTTGCATACAGCAGAACAATGGGGCCGGGACCATTGCATCTGCGGTATGCAACAGGTAATCGCGATGGCCCTTTCATTATCTGCGCTACAAGCACCGTCTGTCATACTGCTCCATACCACAAGGCAATGAGGCATTGGTTTGGTTTTATGTTAATTATTTTACTTGTTAGGGCACTTTGCCTAGGTTTTATATATTATGTGTGTTTTTGCTATAGGTCCATGCATGGAGCAGTATGGCACATGGTGCATGTTGGGCAGACAAAGAAAGGACCTTCATGCTACTGTGGCGCACAGTGCAGAGCAATGGGGCCGGGACCAATGCTTCTGTACTATGCGCCATGCATGCATGCATGAGGGTGCTTTCATTGTCTGCGCTACATGTGCCGTCTGCCATACTGCCCCTTACCGCATTGCAAAGTTGATTAACATTTTATAGCAATATTTAAATAGACACAAATCACTTTTTAAAATTATGTGTACTCAATGTGCAGTATGGCACAAGGTACATGTGGTGCAGACAAAGGACATGGCCACGTGGCGCATAGTGCATATCAATGGGGCCGGGACTATTGCATCTGCACTATGCGCCACGTGAGGTGGAGGGGACATGCATTATCTGCGCTACAAGCACCATGTGGCATACTGATCTCTACCTCATGGCAGACCAGAGCCATTACAATTGTTTTATTTTTTTTGGTATTTGCATTACTGTTTTTGCACTTTTTATATTTATACTTTAAAAAATACATTTATAAGTATTTTTGAATCTCACGGTTAAATTATTTAAATAAAAAAAATAATGTTTTCACTACAATTGTGTGCTGCATTTTTCCTTACCTTGCAATACTGATGCTGCAGGACCTTCACAATCGCTTTACAGGTCTCCGGTATAATCAGGCCCAAAGCTTGCGGGGAGATGATGGCTCCAAACTTGAGGTCCGCCAGCGATCGTCCTGTTGCCAGAAACCTGAGGGTCACCACCAGCCGGTCCTCAGCAGGGATAGCCATGTGGTACTTGGTATCCTGCTTCTGGATGAGGGGGGTGACGAGACGCAGCAGCTCCTGGAAGGTCTCATCGTCTCATCGGTCTCATTGCCTGAAACCACCCCACCGAGTGCGCAATCCTGTACCCAACCGGCTACACCTCCTCGCTACAGTCACCTGTATACATCATTGTTGGGTGACAGCACGGACCAAGAGGAAACACCGGTTTTACAAGATTTATAAGCACATTCCATAGAATTATTTCAAAGTTGGCATGGAGTAGTATGGCACACGGTGCTTGTCGTGGAGATAATGGCTATGGTGACCTGTTGCATACCGCAGAACAATGGGGCCAGGACCATTGCATCTGCGGTATGCAACAGGTAATCGTGATGGCCCTTTCATCATCTGCGCTACAAGCACCGTCTGTCATACTGCTCCATACCACAAGGCAATGAGGCATTGGTTTGGTTTTATGTTAATTCTTTTACTTGTTAGGGCACTTTGCCTAGGTTTTATATATTATGTGTGTTTTTGCTATAGGTCCATGCATGGAGCAGTATGGCACATGGTGCATGTTGCGCAGACAAAGAAAGGACCTTCATGCTACTGTGGCGCACAGTGCAGAGCAATGGGGCCGGGACCAATGCTTCTGTACTATGCGCCATGCATGCATGAGGGTGCTTTCATTGTCTGTGCTACATGTGACGTCTGCCATACTGCCCCTTACCGCATTGCAAAGTTGATTAACATTTTATAGCAATATTTAAATAGACACAAATCACTTTTTAAAATTATGTGTACTCAATGTGCAGTATGGCACAAGGTACATGTGGTGCAGACAAAGGACATGGCCACGTGGCGCATAGTGCATATCAATGGGGCCGGGACTATTGCATCTGCACTATGCGCCACGTGAGGTGGAGGGGACATGCATTATCTGCGCTACAAGCACCATGTGGCATACTGATCTCTACCTCATGGCAGACCAGAGCCATTACAATTGTTTTATTTTTTTGGGGTATTTGCATTACTGTTTTTGCACTTTTTATATTTATACTTTAAAAAATACATTTATAAGTATTTTTGAATCTCACGGTTAAATTATTTAAATAAAAAAAATAATGTTTTCACTACAATTGTGTGCTGCATTTTTCCTTACCTTGCAATACTGATGCTGCAGGACCTTCACAATCGCTTTACAGGTCTCCGGTATAATCAGGCCCAAAGCTTGCTGGGAGATGATGGCTCCAAACTTGAGGTCCGCCAGCGATCGTCCTGTTGCCAGAAGCCTGAGGGTCACCACCAGCCGGTCCTCAGCAGGGATAGCCATGCGGTACTTGGTATCCTGCTTCTGGATGAGGGGGGTGACGAGACGCAGCAGCTCCTGGAAGGTCTCATCGTCCATGCGAAGAAAATTCCGATAATCCTGGGGATTATTCTCGTGAATCTCCATCAACAGGGGCATATGAGACCGCGCCTGTCGGCCTAGGAGCCACTGCTTGGTCCAGCAGGACCGAGCCTTCCTACGCTGGGCCCTCATCCTCCTCACCCTGAGCACAGCGTAGGAAAGCAGGAATTCTTGCTGGAAAGAATCCATAATGCAAAAAGCAGAATGGGAAAAATAAAAGCACACTTTGTAATGCCAGGCAAAAACAAAGCAGACCAAAATAACAATGTGCAGCGTTCAGCAGGTATACACCAAGCCTCACTAGTCACAAAGCAGAAATTAGGTCCTTTAAAATGGCTACTGGTCTTTGTACCCCCTCTGCTAGCCCAGCCCTTATTCTTTGTATTCTTTGTCCCCCCTCTGCTAGCCCAGCCCCTTATTTACATGTCAAAAACGACCATGGCCAGTGCACACACGATGCACTCACGATCCGCACATCCGATGGTCGTACGACCGTCGGGAGCGATGTCTACATCGTGAGTACATCGTTTGCAAAAGAAACACGATCGTTAGCACATCGTGAGTAGGCCGCGGGAGAGCGCTCCAGGGAAGTGCACGTAAAATCGTTAGCCGATCGTTAGACGATCCTGATCTTTCTGGTGTGTATAGGGCCTAAGTTTTAGCCCCCCTACTGGTCAGATACAAAATTTGAAAGGCATTTAGCTCAATTTATATTAAAAAGCATAGTTCCCTTTCTGCTAATGTACCTGGCAGATGCTGACTTTTACTCCTAAACTCATTGGCTGCGCCTCAGCAGAGTGTCTCCCCGGGCCGCAATTGGGAGTAAAATATGTGCTATAGCGTGTATTTGCGATCACTGCACAACACGCCACCACCTCCCATTGGCCAATACACCAGGTCCCCTGACATGACCCCGGTGCACAGGTCGATGCAAATGGAATCAAATAGGCGGTTTAGAAAAATATCTGTGATTGCAGCCAAAATGGGGGCAGTAATGCCCCTATTTTGCGGCTCTACTGAAATGCCTTTTGAGCTGACCCTGGACATAGGCTTGTGTGGAGAGGCACAGGAGAAGTGGGTTGTATAAGGTTATATATATTGGGGGAAATTTACTACGCTAAAATCATAACAAATAGGTGTATTCGTATACAACAACACACCTATTTTTTACAAATTCGATTTACTATCCCGAAAATACGTAAATTTGTATTCATGGCACATTTGTATTTGTATTTAAAAGTACGAATGTATACACCATAGACAAAATACGAATAGGAATCGCCATTCAAAAGAATGGTGATTCCAAATTTCCAATTAGCGGCGGTAAACTGCTGCTAATTACCAGCCAAATTCGCCACGAAAATACACTTAACTTTCCTGGCATATTTGGCAGAAGCCTGCATGGATCAGTCAGATCCATGCAGGCTTCAGTGTAAAAAAAAAAATAGAAAAAGTAAATAAAATGGCGTGCCCTCCCCCCGGGCATAGCCAGCCTCAGACTCAGAGCTGGTCCTGGTTTAAAAAAAAAAAATCAACCCTTTCCCTTATTTTTTAAAACCAGTACCAGGCCCAAGGGCCGGTTCTGGCTCCAAAAATACGGGGGACAAACTGAATAGGGCTCCCCCGTATTTTAAGAACCAGCACCAGGCCCAACAAGCCAGCAGGGTAATGTCACAGATGGGGACACTTATTATAGAAGGTCCATTATTCCCCTGACCGCTCAGCCTGGGCAGGGGTCCTGGGGAGTATAAATAAAGGGGTCCCCCCTCCAGAATTTACCTACCCAGGCTGAAGCCTGGGGCTGTCCCCAATGCCACCTTTTTAGGTGGGCATCGGGCTGATAAATGTGGGTAAAAAATAGTCCCAGCAAGCCTCCCCGTGTAAAGGGACTTGGAGAACCACAAGTCCCAGCATTCGGGGCATTAAATGGACCACTGGAACTTGTAGTTCCACAGCAATACAAATAGTAAAATAAACACACAAACACACCAGAATAATAAAACGTTATTCCATACATAGCCCTTTCATACAGATACCTATGTTGAGCCCGTAGGTAGGCCGCCATCCGCCGTCCTGAAGAAATCCTTTGGGTACCTGTGAAAGGAAATCATACTCACCAGGTCCTCCGGCATAGATCAAGTCCTCTTCATTCCAAAGTAGAATCCAGGGGACTTGGCAAAAAAAAAAAAAAAAAAAAAAACGAGCTAAAACCGACACCAAACAGGACTGACGAGAAGCCGCACGATGACTTTACATCGTGCCGCTCCTCCTCCTGAATGCCGCTATTGGCCACCTAGCGGCCAATCAGGAGGAGGAGACGCAGGATGTAAACACATCCCCAGCTTCTCCTCATTACGGTTTGGTGTTTGGTTTAACATCTCACTCCCTTCTCTTTCCTACCTCTAACTGAAAATCTCCCCCTTCCTCTTTCTAGCTATTTCCCTGACATCCCACTTCCCCTTTTGTTCCCTGACATTATCACTCTCTCTTGATACTGTCTCTTTCCATGATATTTTCTATAACTCATGCTTGCACTCCTGTCTCCTGTCTGTCGCTTAGCGTGACCAACTCATCCCTTTAATCCGGGACACATATTAATTACACAGGTTCTGTGGCAGTTTAAAACCAGGTGAAATGGAGCCTTGAGGTGTGGCAGTTTAAAACCAGGTGAAAGCCAGCCACAGAACCTGTGTAATTAATATGTGTCCCGGATTAAAGGGATAAGTTGGTCACCCTAGCTGGGCCCCAAAGCGGAAGTGGGCGGGGCCTGGCGCCCTTCAGCCCCTTGCCATGCCCAGGGTTGCCCTGGCAACTGTTGCTGGCCCCCAAAGCGGAAGTGGGCGGGGCCTGGCGCCCTTCAGCCCCTTGCCATGCCCTGGGTTGCCCTGGAAACTGTTACTGGCCCCCAAAGCGGAAGTGGGCAGGGCTAGGCACCAATGTTCCCTCTAATTTTACGAAGGCTGTGTGCGGCAAAAGATTTTGGCTGTGCAACTTTGGAAGGAAATTTAAATTTTTGTGCGTCACTTATATATAACTGGAAAATGACATCCAGCATTTGTGTTAACTTTACTTCAAAATTATATTAAACATTTAAACATTCAAAACACAGCACACAATGTAGTTACTGGGTGAAACACACATTAACTGAGTCCACAACTGCAAAAAGGGACCAGTGCTGCTTTGTGCGCTCTGTTGTAATGTCTGTGCGCATGCTTGTTGAGTTGTGTGCACGCGCACGTGCGCACAGCTTAGAGGGAACACTGCTAGGCACCCTTAAGCCCCCTGCCATGCCCAGGGTTGCCCTGGCAACTGTTGCTGGCCCCCAAAGCGGAAGTGGGCAGGGCCTGGCGCCCTTCAGCCTCTTGCCATGCCCTGGGTTGCCCTGGAAACTGTTGCTGGCCCCCAAAGTGGAAGTGGGCGGGGCCTGGCGCCCTGAAGCCCCCTGCCATGCCCTGGGTTGCCCTGGCAACTGTTGATGGGCTCCAAAGCGGAAGTGGGCGGGGCCTGGAGCCCTTAAGCCCCCTGCCATGCCCAGGGTTGCCCTGGCAACTGTTGCTGGCCCCCAAAGCGGAAGTGGGTGGGACCTGGCGCCCTTAAGCCCCAACCATGCCCAGGGTTGCCCTGGCAACTGTTGCTGACCCCCAAAGCGGAAGTGGGTTGGGCCTGGCGCCCTTAAGCCCCCAGGGTTGCCCAGGGTTGCCCTGGCAACTGTTGCTGCCCCCAAAGCGGAAGTGGGCGGGTCCTGGCGCCCTTAAGCCCCCTGCCATGCCCAATGTTGCCCTGGCAACTGTTGCTGGCCCCCAAAGCGGAAGTGGGCGGGTCCAGCCCCCCTTAAGCCCCCTGCCATGCCCAGGGTTCCCTGGCAACTGTTGCTGGCCCGCAAAGCGGAAAAGGGCGGGTCCAGGCGCCCTTAAGCCCCCTGCCATGCCCAGGGTTGCCCTGGCAACTGTTGCTGACCCCCAAAGCGGAAGTGGGCGGGTCCTGGCGCCCTTAAGCCCCCTGCCATGCCCAGGGTTGCCCTGGCAACTGTTGCTGGCCCCCAAAGCGGAAGTGGGCGGGTCCAGGCCCCCTTAAGCCCCCTGCCATGCCCAGGGTTGCCCTGGCAACTGTTGCTGGCCCCCAAAGCGGAAGTGGGCGGGTCCAGGCCCCCTTAATCCCCCTGCCATGCCCAGGGTTGCCCTGGCAACTCTTGCTGGCCCCCAAAGCGGAAGTGGGCGGGTCCAGGCACCCTTAAGCCCCCTACCATGCCCAGGGTTGCCCTGGCCACTGTTGCTGGCCCCCAAAGCGGAAGTGGGCGGGTCCAGGCCCCCTTAATCCCCCTGCCATGCCCAGGGTTGCCCTGGCAACTGTTGCTGGCCCCCAAAACGAAAGTGGGCGGGTCCAGGCACCCTTAATCCCCCTGCCATGCCCAGGGTTGCCCTGGCAACTGTTGCTGGCCCCCAAAGCAGAAGTGGGCGGGTCCAGGTCCCCTTAAGCCCCCTGCCATGCCCAGGGTTGCCCTGGCAACTGTTGCTGGCCCCCAAAGCGGAAGTGGGCGGGTCCTGGCCCCCTTAAGCCCCCTGCCATGCCCAAAGTTGCCCTGGCAACTGTTGCTGGCCCCCAAAGCGGAAGTGGGCGGGTCCAGGTCCCCTTAAGCTCCCTGCCATGCCCAGGGTTGCCCTGGCAACTGTTGCTGGCCCCCAAAGTGGAAGTAGGCGGGTCCAGGCACCCTTAAGCCCCCTACCATGCCCAGGGTTACCCTGGCAACTGTTGCTGGCCCCCAAAGGGGAAGTGGGCGGGTCCAGGCCCCCTTAATCCCCCTGCCATGCCCAGAGTTGCCCTGGCAACTGTTGCTGGCCCCCAAAGCGGAAGTGGGCGGGTACAGGTCCCCTTAAGCCCCCTATCATGCCCAGGGTTGCCCTGGCAACTGTTGCTGGCCCCCAAAGCGGAAGTGGGCGGGTACAGGTCCCCTTAAGCCACCTGCCATGCCCAGGGTTGCCCTGGCAACTGCTGCTGGCCCCCAAAGCGGAAGTGGGCGGGTCCAGGTCCCCTTAAGCCCCTTGCCGTGCCCAAGGTTGCCCTGGCAACTGTTGCTTGCCCCCAAAGCGGAAGTGGGCGGGTCCAGGCCCCCTTAATCCCCCTGCCATGCCCAGGGTTGCCCTGGCAACTGTTGCTGGCCCCCAAAGCGGAAGTGGCCGGGTCCAGGTCCCCTTAAGCCCCCTGCCATGCCCAGGGTTGCCCTGGCAACTGTTGGTGGCCCCCAAAGCGGAAGTGGGCGGGTCCAGGTCCCCTTAAGCCCCCTGCCATGCCCAGGGTTGCCATGGCAACTGTTGCTGGCCCCCAAAGCGGAAGTGGGCGGGTCCTGGCCCCCTTAAGCCCCCTGCCATGCCCAGGTTTGCCCTGGCAACTGTTGATGGCCCCCAAAGCGGAAGTGGGCGGGTCCAGGTCCCCTTAAGCCCCCTGCCATGCCCAGGGTTGCCCTGGCAACTGTTGCTGGCCCCCAAAGTGGAAGTGGGCGGGTCCAGGCACCCTTAAGCCCCCTACCATGCCCAGGGTTGCCCTGGCAACTGTTGCTGGCCCCCAAAGCGGAAGTGGGCGGGTCCAGGCCCCCTTAATCCCCCTGCCCTGCCCAGGGTTGCCCTGGCAACTGTTGCTGGCCCCCAAAGCGGAAGTGGGCGGGTCCAGGCCCCCTTAAGCCCCCTGCCATGCCCAGGGTTGCCCTGGCAACTGTTGCTGGCCCCCAAAGCGGAAGTGGGCGGGTCCTGGCGCCCTTAAGACCCCTGCCATGCCCAATGTTGCCCTGGCAACTGTTGCTGGCCCCCAAAGCGGAAGTGGGCGGGTCAAGGCCCCCTTAAGCCCCCTGCCATGCCCAGGGTTCCCTGGCAACTGTTGCTGGCCCCCAAAGCGGAAGTGGGTGGGTCCAGGCCCCCTTAATCCCCCTGCCATGCCGAGGGTTGACCTGGCAACTGTTGCTGACCCCCAAAGCGGAAGTGGGCGGGTCCAGGTCCCCTTAAGCCCCATGCCATGCCCAGGGTTGCCCTGGCAACTGTTGCTGGCCCCCAAAGCGGAAGTGGGCGGGTCCAGGCCCCCTTAATCCCCCTGCCATGCCCAGGGTTGCCCTGGCAACTGTTGCTGGCCCCCAAAGCGGAAGTGGGCGGGTCCAGGCACCCTTAAGCTCCCTACCATGCCCAGGGTTGCCCTGGCAACTGTTGCTGGCCCCCAAAGCGGAAGTGGGCGGGTCCAGGCCCCCTTAAGCCCCCTGCCATGCCCAGGGTTGTCCTGGCAACTGTTGCTGGCCCCCAAAGCGGAAGTGGGCGGGTCCAGGCCCCCTTAATCCCCCTGCCATGCCCAGGGTTGCCCTGGCAACTGTTGCTGGCCCCCAAAGCGGAAGTGGGCGGGTCCAGGCACCCTTGAGCTCCCTACCATGCCCAGGGTTGCCCTGGCAACTGTTGCTGGCCCCCAAAGCGGAAGTGGGCGGGTCCAGGCCCCCTTAAGCCCCCTGCCATGCCCAGGGTTGTCCTGGCAACTGTTGCTGGCCCCCAAAGCGGAAGTGGGCGGGTCCAGGCCCCCTTAATCCCCCTGCCATGCCCAGGGTTGCCCTGGCAACTGTTGCTGGCCCCCAAAGCAGAAGTGGGCGGGTCCAGGCACCCTTAAGCTCCCTACCATGCCCAGGGTTGCCCTGGCAACTGTTGCTGGCCCCCAAAGCGGAAGTGGGCGGGTCCAGGCGCCCTTAAGCCCCCTGCCATGCCCAGGGTTGTCCTGGCAACTGTTGCTGGCCCCCAAAGCGGAAGTGGGCGGGTCCAGGCCCCCTTAAGCCCCCTGCCATGCCAAGGGTTGCCCTGGCAACTGTTGCTGGCCCCCAAAGCGGAAGTGGGCGTGTCCAGGCCCCCTTAAGCCCCTTCCCATGCCCAGGTTTGCCCTGGCAACTGTTGCTGGCCCCCAAAGCGGAAGTGGGCGGGTCCAGGCCCCCTTAAGCCCCCTGCCATGCCCAGGGTTCCCTGGCAACTGTTGCTGGCCCCCAAAGTGGAAGTGGGCGGGTCCAGGCCCCCTTAAGCCCCCTGCCATGCCCAGGGTTGCCCTGGCAACTGTTGCTGGCCCCCAAAGCGGAAGTGGGCGGGTCCTGGCCCTCTTAAGCCCCCTGCCATGCCCAAAGTTGCTCTGGCAACTGTTGCTGGCCCCCAAAGCAGAAGTGGGCGGGTCCTGGCCCCCTTAAGCCCCTTCCCATGCCCAGGTTTGCCCTGGCAACTGTTGCTGGCCCCCAAAGCGGAAGTGGGCGGGTACAGGTCCCCTTAAGCCCCCTGCCATGCCCAGGGTTGCCCTGGCAACTGTTGCTGGCCCCCAAAGCGGAAGTGGGCGGGTCCAGGTCCCCTTAAGCCCCTTGCCGTGCCCAAGGTTGCCCTGGCAACTGTTGCTGGCCCCCAAAGCGGAAGTGGGCGGGTCCAGGCCCCCTTAATCCCCCTGCCATGCCCAGGGTTGCCCTGGCAACTCTTGCTGGCCCCCAAAGCGGAAGTGGGCGGGTCCAGGCACCCTTAAGCCCCCTACCATGCCCAGGGTTGCCCTGGCCACTGTTGCTGGCCCCCAAAGCGGAAGTGGGCGGGTCCAGGCCCCCTTAATCCCCCTGCCATGCCCAGGGTTGCCCTGGCAACTGTTGCTGGCCCCCAAAACGAAAGTGGGCGGGTCCAGGCACCCTTAATCCCCCTGCCATGCCCAGGGTTGCCCTGGCAACTGTTGCTGGCCCCCAAAGCGGAAGTGGGCGGGTCCAGGTCCCCTTAAGCCCCCTGCCATGCCCAGGGTTGCCCTGGCAACTGTTGCTGGCCCCCAAAGCGGAAGTGGGCGGGTCCTGGCCCCCTTAAGCCCCCTGCCATGCCCAAAGTTGCCCTGGCAACTGTTGCTGGCCCCCAAAGCGGAAGTGGGCGGGTCCTGGCCCCCTTAAGCCCCTTGCCATGCCCAGGTTTGCCCTGGCAACTGTTGCTGGCCCCCAAAGCGGAAGTGGGCGGGTCCAGGTCCCCTTAAGCCCCCTGCCATGCCCAGGGTTGCCCTGGCAACTGTTGCTGGCCCCCAAAGCGGAAGTGGGCGGGTCCAGGTCCCCTTAAGCTCCCTGCCATGCCCAGGGTTGCTTTGGCAACTGTTGCTGGCCCCCAAAGTGGAAGTAGGCGGGTCCATGCACCCTTAAGCCCCCTACCATGCCCAGGGTTACCCTGGCAACTGTTGCTGGCCCCCAAAGGGGAAGTGGGCGGGTCCAGGCCCCCTTAATCCCCCTGCCATGCCCAGGGTTGCCCTGGCAACTGTTGCTGGCCCCCAAAGCGGAAGTGGGCGGGTACAGGTCCCCTTAAGCCACCTGCCATGCCCAGGGTTGCCCTGGCAACTGTTGCTGGCCCCCAAAGCGGAAGTGGGCGGGTCCAGGTCCCCTTAAGCCCCTTGCCGTGCCCAAGGTTGCCCTGGCAACTGTTGCTTGCCCCCAAAGCGGAAGTGGGCGGGTCCAGGCCCCCTTAATCCCCCTGCCATGCCCAGGGTTGCCCTGGCAACTCTTGCTGGCCCCCAAAGCGGAAGTGGGCGGGTCCAGGCACCCTTAAGCCCCCTACCATGCCCAGGGTTGCCCTGGCAACTGTTGCTGGCCCCCAAAGCGGAAGTGGGCGGGTCCAGGCCCCCTTAATCCCCCTGCCATGCCCAGGGTTGCCCTGGCAACTGTTGCTGGCCCCCAAAACGAAAGTGGGCGGGTCCAGGCACCCTTAATCCCCCTGCCATGCCCAGGGTTGCCCTGGCAACTGTTGCTGGCCCCCAAAGCGGAAGTGGGCGGGTCCAGGTCCCCTTAAGCCCCCTGCCATGCCCAGGGTTGCCCTGACAACTGTTACTGGCCCCCAAAGCGGAAGTGGGCGGGTCCTGGCCCCCTTAAGCCCCCTGCCATGCCCAAAGTTGCCCTGGCAACTGTTGCTGGCCCCCAAAGCGGAAGTTGGCGGGTCCTGGCCCCCTTAAGCCCCTTGCCATGCCCAGGTTTGCCCTGGCAACTGTTGCTGGCCCCCAAAGCGGAAGTGGGCGGGTCCAGGTCCCCTTAAGCCCCCTGCCTTGCCCAGGGTTGCCCTGGCAACTGTTGCTGGCCCCCAAAGCGGAAGTGGGCGGGTCCAGGTCCCCTTAAGACCCCTGCCATGCCCAGGGTTGCCCTGGCAACTGTTGCTGGCCCCCAAAGTGGAAGTAGGCGGGTCCAGGCACCCTTAAGCCCCCTACCATGCCCAGGGTTGCCCTGGCAACTGTTGCTGGCCCCCAAAGCGGAAGTGGGCGGGTACAGGCCCCCTTAAGCCACCTGCCATGCCCAGGGTTGCCCTGGCAACTGTTGCTGGCCCCCAAAGCGGAAGTGGGCGGGTCCAGGTCCCCTTAAGCCCCTTGCCGTGCCCAAGGTTGCCCTGGCAACTGTTGCTTGCCCCCAAAGCGGAAGTGGGCGGGTCCAGGCCCCCTTAATCCCCCTGCCATGCCCAGGGTTGCCCTGGCAACTCTTGCTGGCCCCCAAAGCGGAAGTGGGCGGGTCCAGGCACCCTTAAGCCCCCTACCATGCCCAGGGTTGCCCTGGCAACTGTTGCTGGCCCCCAAAGCGGAAGTGGGCGGGTCCAGGCCCCCTTAATCCCCCTGCCATGCCCAGGGTTGCCCTGGCAACTGTTGCTGGCCCCCAAAACGAAAGTGGGCGGGTCCAGGCACCCTTAATCCCCCTGCCATGCCCAGGGTTGCCCTGGCAACTGTTGCTGGCCCCCAAAGCGGAAGTGGGCGGGTCCAGGTCCCCTTAAGCCCCCTGCCATGCCCAGGGTTGCCCTGGCAACTGTTGCTGGCCCCCAAAGCGGAAGTGGGCGGGTCCTGGCCCCCTTAAGCCCCCTGCCATGCCCAAAGTTGCCCTGGCAACTGTTGCTGGCCCCCAAAGCGGAAGTTGGCGGGTCCTGGCCCCCTTAAGCCCCTTGCCATGCCCAGGTTTGCCCTGGCAACTGTTGCTGGCCCCCAAAGCGGAAGTGGGCGGGTCCAGGTCCCCTTAAGCCCCCTGCCATGCCCAGGGTTGCCCTGGCAACTGTTGCTGGCCCCCAAAGCGGAAGTGGGCGGGTCCAGGTCCCCTTAAGCCCCCTGCCATGCCCAGGGTTGCCCTGGCAACTGTTGCTGGCCCCCAAAGTGGAAGTAGGCGGGTCCAGGCACCCTTAAGCCCCCTACCATGCCCAGGGTTGCCCTGGCAACTGTTGCTGGCCCCCAAAGCGGAAGTGGGCGGGTCCAGGCCCCCTTAATCCCCCTGCCATGCCCAAGGTTGCCCTGGCAACTGTTGCTGGCCCCCAAAGCGGAAGTGGGCGGGTCCAGGCCCCCTTAAGCCCCCTGCCATGCCCAGGGTTGCCCTGGCAACTGTTGCTGGCCCCCAAAGCGGAAGTGGGCGGGTCCAGGCCCCCATAAGCCCCCTGCCATGCCCAGGGTTGCCCTGGCAACTGTTGCTGGCCCCCATAGCGGAAGTGGGCGGGTCCAGGCCCCCTTAATCCTCCTGCCATGCCCAGGGTTGCCCTGGCAACTGTTGCTGGCCCCCAAAACGGAAGTGGGCGGGTCCAGGCCCCCTTAATCCTCCTGCCATGCCCAGGGTTGCCCTGGCAACTGTTGCTGGCCCCCAAAACGGAAGTGGGCGGGTCCAGGCACCCTTAATCCCCCTGCCCTGCCCAGGGTTGCCCTGGCAACTGTTGCTGGCCCCCAAAGCGGAAGTGGGCGGGTCCAGGCCCCTCTAAGCCCCCTGCCATGCCCAGGGTTGCCCTGGCAACTGTTGCTGGCCCCCAAAGCGGATGTGGGCGGGTCCAGGCCCCTCTAAGCCCCCTGCCATGCCCAGGGTTGCCCTGGCAACTGTTGCTGGCCCCCAAAGCGGAAGTGGGCGGGTCCTGGCGCCCTTAAGCCCCCTGCCATGCCCAATGTTGCCCTGGCAACTGTTGCTGGCCCCCAAAGCGGAAATGGGCGGGTCCAGGCCCCCTTAAGCCCCCTGCCATGCCCAGGGTTTCCTGGCAACTGTTGCTGGCCCCCAAAGCGGAAGTGGGCGGGTCCAGGCGCCCTTATGCCCCCTGCCATGCCCAGGGTTGTCCTGGCAACTGTTGCTGGCCCCCAAAGCGGAAGTGGGCGGGTCCAGGCCCCCTTAAGCCCCCTGCCATGCCCAGGGTTGCCCTGGCAACTGTTGCTGGCCCCCAAAGCGGAAGTGGGCGGGTCCTGGCCCCCTTAAGCCCCCTGCCATGCCCAAAGTTGCCCTGGCAACTGTTGCTGGCCCCCAAAGCGGAAGTGGGCGGGTCCAGGCCCCCTTAAGCTCCCTGCCATGCCCAGGGTTGCCCTGGCAACTGTTGCTGGCCCCCAAAGCGGAAGTGGGCGGGTCCAGGCCCCCTTAATCCCCCTGCCATGCCCAGGGTTGACCTGGCAACTGTTGCTGGCCCCCAAAGCGGAAGTGGGCGGGTCCAGGTCCCCTTAAGCCCCCTGCCATGCCCAGGGTTGCCCTGGCAACTGTTGCTGGCCCCCAAAGCGGAAGTGGGCGGGTCCTGGCCCCCTTAAGCCCCCTGCCATGCCCAGGGTTGCCCTGGCAACTCTTGCTGGCCCCCAAAGCGGAAGTGGGCGGGTCCAGGTCCCCTTAAGCTCCCTGCCATGCCCAGGGTTGCCCTGGCAACTGTTGCTGGCCCCCAAAGTGGAAGTAGGCGGGTCCAGGCACCCTTAAGCCCCCTACCATGCCCAGGGTTACCCTGGCAACTGTTGCTGGCCCCCAAAGCGGAAGTGGGCGGGTACAGGTCCCCTTAAGCCACCTGCCATGCCCAGGGTTGCCCTGGCAACTGTTGCTGGCCCCCAAAGCGGAAGTGGGCGGGTCCAGGACCCCTTAAGCCCCTTGCCGTGCCCAAGGTTGCCCTGGCAACTGTTGCTTGCCCCCAAAGCGGAAGTGGGCGGGTCCAGGCCCCCTTAATCCCCCTGCCATGCCCAGGGTTGCCCTGGCAACTGTTGCTGGCCCCCAAAGCGGAAGTGGGCGGGTCCAGGCCCCCTTAAGCCCCCTGCCATGCCCAGGGTTGCCCTGGCAACTGTTGCTGGCCCCCAAAGCGGAAGTGGGCGGGTACAGGTCCCCTTAAGCCCCCTAGCATGCCCAGGGTTGCCCTGGCAACTGTTGCTGGCCCCCAAAGCGGAAGTGGGCGGGTACAGGTCCCCTTAAGCCACCTGCCATGCCCAGGGTTGCCCTGGCAACTGTTGCTGGCCCCCAAAGCGGAAGTGGGCGGGTCCAGGACCCCTTAAGCCCCTTGCCGTGCCCAAGGTTGCCCTGGCAACTGTTGCTTGCCCCCAAAGCGGAAGTGGGCGGGTCCAGGCCCCCTTAATCCCCCTGCCATGCCCAGGGTTGCCCTGGCAACTCTTGCTGGCCCCCAAAGCGGAAGTGGGCGGGTCCAGGCACCCTTAAGCCCCCTACCATGCCCAGGGTTGCCCTGGCAACTGTTGCTGGCCCCCAAAGCGGAAGTGGGCGGGTCCAGGCCCCCTTAATCCCCCTGCCATGCCCAGGGTTGCCCTGGCAACTGTTGCTGGCCCCCAAAACGAAAGTGGGCGGGTCCAGGCACCCTTAATCCCCCTGCCATGCCCAGGGTTGCCCTGGCAACTGTTGCTGGCCCTCAAAGCGGAAGTGGGCGGGTCCAGGTCCCCTTAAGCCCCCTGCCATGCCCAGGGTTGCCCTGGCAACTGTTGCTGGCCCCCAAAGCGGAAGTGGGCGGGTCCTGGCCCCCTTAAGCCCCCTGCCATGCCCAAAGTTGCCCTGGCAACTGTTGCTGGCCCCCAAAGCGGAAGTTGGCGGGTCCTGGCCCCCTTAAGCCCCTTGCCATGCCCAGGTTTGCCCTGGCAACTGTTGCTGGCCCCCAAAGCGGAAGTGGGCGGGTCCAGGTCCCCTTAAGCCCCCTGCCATGCCCAGGGTTGCCCTGGCAACTGTTGCTGGCCCCCAAAGCGGAAGTGGGCGGGTCCAGGTCCCCTTAAGCCCCCTGCCATGCCCAGGGTTGCCCTGGCAACTGTTGCTGGCCCCCAAAGTGGAAGTAGGCGGGTCCAGGCACCCTTAAGCCCCCTACCATGCCCAGGGTTGCCCTGGCAACTGTTGCTGGCCCCCAAAGCGGAAGTGGGCGGGTCCAGGCCCCCTTAATCCCCCTGCCATGCCCAAGGTTGCCCTGGCAACTGTTGCTGGCCCCCAAAGCGGAAGTGGGCGGGTCCAGGCCCCCTTAAGCCCCCTGCCATGCCCAGGGTTGCCCTGGCAACTGTTGCTGGCCCCCAAAGCGGAAGTGGGCGGGTCCAGGCCCCCTTAAGCCCCCTGCCATGCCCAGGGTTGCCCTGGCAACTGTTACTGGCCCCCATAGCGGAAGTGGGCGGGTCCAGGCCCCCTTAATCCTCCTGCCATGCCCAGGGTTGCCCTGGCAACTGTTGCTGGCCCCCAAAACGGAAGTGGGCGGGTCCAGGCACCCTTAATCCCCCTGCCCTGCCCAGGGTTGCCCTGGCAACTGTTGCTGGCCCCCAAATCGGAAGTGGGCGGGTCCAGGCCCCTCTAAGCCCCCTGCCATGCCCAGGGTTGCCCTGGCAACTGTTGCTGGCCCCCAAAGCGGATGTGGGCGGGTCCAGGCCCCTCTAAGCCCCCTGCCATGCCCAGGGTTGCCCTGGCAACTGTTGCTGGCCCCCAAAGCGGAAGTGGGCGGGTCCTGGCGCCCTTAAGCCCCCTGCCATGCCCAATGTTGCCCTGGCAACTGTTGCTGGCCCCCAAAGCGGAAATGGGCGGGTCCAGGCCCCCTTAAGCCCCCTGCCATGCCCAGGGTTTCCTGGCAACTGTTGCTGGCCCCCAAAGCGGAAGTGGGCGGGTCCAGGCGCCCTTAAGCCCCCTGCCATGCCCAGGGTTGTCCTGGCAACTGTTGCTGGCCCCCAAAGCGGAAGTGGGCGGGTCCAGGCCCCCTTAAGCCCCCTGCCATGCCCAGGGTTGCCCTGGCAACTGTTGCTGGCCCCCAAAGCGGAAGTGGGCGGGTCCAGGCCCCCTTAAGCTCCCTGCCATGCCCAGGGTTGCCCTGGCAACTGTTGCTGGCCCCCAAAGCGGAAGTGGGCGGGTCCAGGCACCCTTAATCCCCCTGCCATGCCCAGGGTTGACCTGGCAACTGTTGCTGGCCCCCAAAGCGGAAGTGGGCGGGTCCAGGTCCCCTTAAGCCCCCTGCCATGCCCAGGGTTGCCCTGGCAACTGTTGCTGGCCCCCAAAGCGGAAGTGGGCGGGTCCTGGCCCCCTTAAGCCCCCTGCCATGCCCAGGGTTGCCCTGGCAACTCTTGCTGGCCCCCAAAGCGGAAGTGGGCGGGTCCAGGCACCCTTAAGCCCCCTACCATGCCCAGGGTTGCCCTGGCCACTGTTGCTGGCCCCCAAAGCGGAAGTGGGCGGGTCCAGGCCCCCTTAATCCCCCTGCCATGCCCAGGGTTGCCCTGGCAACTGTTGCTGGCCCCCAAAACGAAAGTGGGCGGGTCCAGGCACCCTTAATCCCCCTGCCATGCCCAGGGTTGCCCTGGCAACTGTTGCTGGCCCCCAAAGCGGAAGTGGGCGGGTCCAGGTCCCCTTAAGCCCCCTGCCATGCCCAGGGTTGCCCTGGCAACTGTTGCTGGCCCCCAAAGCGGAAGTGGGCGGGTCCTGGCCCCCTTAAGCCCCCTGCCATGCCCAAAGTTGCCCTGGCAACTGTTGCTGGCCCCCAAAGCGGAAGTGGGCGGGTCCAGGTCCCCTTAAGCCCCCTGCCATGCCCAGGGTTGCCCTGGCAACTGTTGCTGGCCCCCAAAGCGGAAGTGGGCGGGTCCAGGTCCCCTTAAGCCCCCTGCCATGCCCAGGGTTGCCCTGGCAACTGTTGCTGGCCCCCAAAGTGGAAGTAGGCGGGTCCAGGCACCCTTAAGCCCCCTACCATGCCCAGGGTTGCCCTGGCAACTGTTGCTGGCCCCCAAAGCGGAAGTGGGCGGGTCCAGGCCCCCTTAATCCCCCTGCCATGCCCAAGGTTGCCCTGGCAACTGTTGCTGGCCCCCAAAGCGGAAGTGGGCGGGTCCAGGCCCCCTTAAGCCCCCTGCCATGCCCAGGGTTGCCCTGGCAACTGTTGCTGGCCCCCAAAGCGGAAGTGGGCGGGTCCAGGCCCCCTTAAGCCCCCTGCCATGCCCAGGGTTGCCCTGGCAACTGTTGCTGGCCCCCATAGCGGAAGTGGGCGGGTCCAGGCCCCCTTAATCCTCCTGCCATGCCCAGGGTTGCCCTGGCAACTGTTGCTGGCCCCCAAAACGGAAGTGGGCGGGTCCAGGCACCCTTAATCCTCCTGCCATGCCCAGGGTTGCCCTGGCAACTGTTGCTGGCCCCCAAAACGGAAGTGGGCGGGTCCAGGCACCCTTAATCCCCCTGCCCTGCCCAGGGTTGCCCTGGCAACTGTTGCTGGCCCCCAAAGCGGAAGTGGGCGGGTCCAGGCCCCTCTAAGCCCCCTGCCATGCCCAGGGTTGCCCTGGCAACTGTTGCTGGCCCCCAAAGCGGATGTGGGCGGGTCCAGGCCCCTCTAAGCCCCCTGCCATGCCCAGGGTTGCCCTGGCAACTGTTGCTGGCCCCCAAAGCGGAAGTGGGCGGGTCCTGGCGCCCTTAAGCCCCCTGCCATGCCCAATGTTGCCCTGGCAACTGTTGCTGGCCCCCAAAGCGGAAATGGGCGGGTCCAGGCCCCCTTAAGCTCCCTGCCATGCCCAGGGTTTCCTGGCAACTGTTGCTGGCCCCCAAAGCGGAAGTGGGCGGGTCCAGGCGCCCTTATGCCCCCTGCCATGCCCAGGGTTGTCCTGGCAACTGTTGCTGGCCCCCAAAGCGGAAGTGGGCGGGTCCAGGCCCCCTTAAGCCCCCTGCCATGCCCAGGGTTGCCCTGGCAACTGTTGCTGGCCCCCAAAGCGGAAGTGGGCGGGTCCTGGCCCCCTTAAGCCCCCTGCCATGCCCAAAGTTGCCCTGGCAACTGTTGCTGGCCCCCAAAGCGGAAGTGGGCGGGTCCTGGCCCCCTTAAGCTCCCTGCCATGCCCAGGGTTGCCCTGGCAACTGTTGCTGGCCCCCAAAGCGGAAGTGGGCGGGTCCAGGCCTCCTTAATCCCCCTGCCATGCCCAGGGTTGACCTGGCAACTGTTGCTGGCCCCCAAAGCGGAAGTGGGCGGGTCCAGGTCCCCTTAAGCCCCCTGCCATGCCCAGGGTTGCCCTGGCAACTGTTGCTGGCCCCCAAAGCGGAAGTGGGCGGGTCCTGGCCCCCTTAAGCCCCCTGCCATGCCCAGGGTTGCCCTGGCAACTCTTGCTGGCCCCCAAAGCGGAAGTGGGCGGGTCAAGGTCCCCTTAAGCTCCCTGCCATGCCCAGGGTTGCCCTGGCAACTGTTGCTGGCCCCCAAAGTGGAAGTGGGCGGGTCCAGGCGCCCTTATGCCCCCTGCCATGCCCAGGGTTGTCCTGGCAACTGTTGCTGGCCCCCAAAGCGGAAGTGGGCGGGTCCAGGCCCCCTTAATCCCCCTGCCATGCCCAGGGTTGCCCTGGCAACTGTTGCTGGCCCCCAAAGCGGAAGTGGGCGGGTACAGGTCCCCTTAAGCCACCTGCCATGCCCAGGGTTGCCCTGGCAACTGTTGCTGGCCCCCAAAGCGGAAGTGGGCGGGTCCAGGACCCCTTAAGCCCCTTGCCGTGCCCAAGGTTGCCCTGGCAACTGTTGCTTGCCCCCAAAGCGGAAGTGGGCGGGTCCAGGCCCCCTTAATCCCCCTGCCATGCCCAGGGTTGCCGTGGCAACTCTTGCTGGCCCCCAAAGCGGAAGTGGGCGGGTCCAGGCACCCTTAAGCCCCCTACCATGCCCAGGGTTGCCCTGGCAACTGTTGCTGGCCCCCAAAGCGGAAGTGGGCGGGTCCAGGCCCCCTTAATCCCCCTGCCATGCCCAGGGTTGCCCTGGCAACTGTTGCTGGCCCCCAAAACGAAAGTGGGCGGGTCCAGGCACCCTTAATCCCCCTGCCATGCCCAGGGTTGCCCTGGCAACTGTTGCTGGCCCCCAAAGCGGAAGTGGGCGGGTCCAGGTCCCCTTAAGCCCCCTGCCATGCCCAGGGTTGCCCTGGCAACTGTTGCTGGCCCCCAAAGCGGAAGTGGGCGGGTCCTGGCCCCCTTAAGCCCCCTGCCATGCCCAAAGTTGCCCTGGCAACTGTTGCTGGCCCCCAAAGCGGAAGTTGGCGGGTCCTGGCCCCCTTAAGCCCCTTGCCATGCCCAGGTTTGCCCTGGCAACTGTTGCTGGCCCCAAAGCGGAAGTGGGCGGGTCCAGGTCCCCTTAAGCCCCCTGCCATGCCCAGGGTTGCCCTGGCAACTGTTGCTGGCCCCCAAAGCGGAAGTGGGCGGGTCCAGGTCCCCTTAAGCCCCCTGCCATGCCCAGGGTTGCCCTGGCAACTGTTGCTGGCCCCCAAAGTGGAAGTAGGCGGGTCCAGGCACCCTTAAGCCCCCTGCCATGCCCAGGGTTGCCCTGGCAACTGTTGCTGGCCCCCAAAGCGGAAGTGGGCGGGTCCTGGCGCCCTTAAGCCCCCTGCCATGCCCAATGTTGCCCTGGCAACTGTTGCTGGCCCCCAAAGCGGAAATGGGTGGGTCCAGGCCCCCTTAAGCCCCCTGCCATGCCCAGGGTTTCCTGGCAACTGTTGCTGGCCCCCAAAGCGGAAGTGGGCGGGTCCAGGCGCCCTTATGCCCCCTGCCATGCCCAGGGTTGTCCTGGCAACTGTTGCTGGCCCCCAAAGCGGAAGTGGGCGGGTCCAGGCCCCCTTAAGCCCCCTGCCATGCCCAGGGTTGCCCTGGCAACTGTTGCTGGCCCCCAAAGCGGAAGTGGGCGGGTCCTGGCCCCCTTAAGCCCCCTGCCATGCCCAAAGTTGCCCTGGCAACTGTTGCTGGCCCCCAAAGCGGAAGTGGGCGGGTCCAGGCCCCCTTAAGCTCCCTGCCATGCCCAGGGTTGCCCTGGCAACTGTTGCTGGCCCCCAAAGCGGAAGTGGGCGGGTCCAGGCCCCCTTAATCCCCCTGCCATGCCCAGGGTTGACCTGGCAACTGTTGCTGGCCCCCAAAGCGGAAGTGGGCGGGTCCAGGTCCCCTTAAGCCCCCTGCCATGCCCAGGGTTGCCCTGGCAACTGTTGCTGGCCCCCAAAGCGGAAGTGGGCGGGTCCTGGCCCCCTTAAGCCCCCTGCCATGCCCAGGGTTGCCCTGGCAACTCTTGCTGGCCCCCAAAGCGGAAGTGGGCGGGTCCAGGTCCCCTTAAGCTCCCTACCATGCCCAGGGTTGCCCTGGCAACTGTTGCTGGCCCCCAAAGTGGAAGTAGGCGGGTCCAGGCACCCTTAAGCCCCCTACCATGCCCAGGGTTACCCTGGCAACTGTTGCTGGCCCCCAAAGGGGAAGTGGGCGGGTCCAGGCCCCCTTAATCCCCCTGCCATGCCCAGGGTTGCCCTGGCAACTGTTGCTGGCCCCCAAAGCGGAAGTGGGCGGGTACAGGTCCCCTTAAGCCCCCTAGCATGCCCAGGGTTGCCCTGGCAACTGTTGCTGGCCCCCAAAGCGGAAGTGGGCGGGTACAGGTCCCCTTAAGCCACCTGCCATGCCCAGGGTTGCCCTGGCAACTGTTGCTGGCCCCCAAAGCGGAAGTGGGCGGGTCCAGGACCCCTTAAGCCCCTTGCCGTGCCCAAGGTTGCCCTAGCAACTGTTGCTTGCCCCCAAAGCGGAAGTGGGCGGGTCCAGGCCCCCTTAATCCCCCTGCCATGCCCAGGGTTGCCCTGGCAACTCTTGCTGGCCCCCAAAGCGGAAGTGGGCGGGTCCAGGCACCCTTAAGCCCCCTACCATGCCCAGGGTTGCCCTGGCAACTGTTGCTGGCCCCCAAAGCGGAAGTGGGCGGGTCCAGGCCCCCTTAATCCCCCTGCCATGCCCAGGGTTGCCCTGGCAACTGTTGCTGGCCCCCAAAACGAAAGTGGGCGGGTCCAGGCACCCTTAATCCCCCTGCCATGCCCAGGGTTGCCCTGGCAACTGTTGCTGGCCCCCAAAGCGGAAGTGGGCGGGTCCAGGTCCCCTTAAGCCCCCTGCCATGCCCAGGGTTGCCCTGGCAACTGTTGCTGGCCCCCAAAGCGGAAGTGGGCGGGTCCTGGCCCCCTTAAGCCCCCTGCCATGCCCAAAGTTGCCCTGGCAACTGTTGCTGGCCCCCAAAGCGGAAGTTGGCGGGTCCTGGCCCCCTTAAGCCCCTTGCCATGCCCAGGTTTGCCCTGGCAACTGTTGCTGGCCCCCAAAGCGGAAGTGGGCGGGTCCAGGTCCCCTTAAGCCCCCTGCCATGCCCAGGGTTGCCCTGGCAACTGTTGCTGGCCCCCAAAGCGGAAGTGGGCGGGTCCAGGTCCCCTTAAGCCCCCTGCCATGCCCAGGGTTGCCCTGGCAACTGTTGCTGGCCCCCAAAGTGGAAGTAGGCGGGTCCAGGCCCCCTTAATCCCCCTGCCATGCCCAAGGTTGCCCTGGCAACTGTTGCTGGCCCCCAAAGCGGAAGTGGGCGGGTCCAGGCCCCCTTAAGCCCCCTGCCATGCCCAGGGTTGCCCTGGCAACTGTTGCTGGCCCCCAAAGCGGAAGTGGGCGGGTCCAGGCCCCCTTAAGCCCCCTGCCATGCCCAGGGTTGCCCTGGCAACTGTTGCTGGCCCCCATAGCGGAAGTGGGCGGGTCCAGGCCCCCTTAATCCTCCTGCCATGCCCAGGGTTGCCCTGGCAACTGTTGCTGGCCCCCAAAACGGAAGTGGGCGGGTCCAGGCACCCTTAATCCCCCTGCCCTGCCCAGGGTTGCCCTGGCAACTGTTGCTGGCCCCCAAAGCGGAAGTGGGCGGGTCCAGGCCCCTCTAAGCCCCCTGCCATGCCCAGGGTTGCCCTGGCAACTGTTGCTGGCCCCCAAAGCGGATGTGGGCGGGTCCAGGCCCCTCTAAGCCCCCTGCCATGCCCAGGGTTGCCCTGGCAACTGTTGCTGGCCCCCAAAGCGGAAGTGGGCGGGTCCTGGCGCCCTTAAGCCCCCTGCCATGCCCAATGTTGCCCTGGCAACTGTTGCTGGCCCCCAAAGCGGAAATGGGCGGGTCCAGGCCCCCTTAAGCCCCCTGCCATGCCCAGGGTTTCCTGGCAACTGTTGCTGGCCCCCAAAGCGGAAGTGGGCGGGTCCAGGCGCCCTTAAGCCCCCTGCCATGCCCAGGGTTGTCCTGGCAACTGTTGCTGGCCCCCAAAGCGGAAGTGGGCGGGTCCAGGCCCCCTTAAGCCCCCTGCCATGCCCAGGGTTGAGAATATGGAGAAAGAGAACGTGTGTCTTTGTTTGTGGTGCACCAGAGAGAATTAATTAGAGTCAGTAAAAATTAACCTTTAATTCATTTATTTAAAAAAACTGCGAAATATATAAAACCAAAACACAAAAATTGACAAACAAAGTGCAAAATAGTGAGTGTTAAAAACAGCACATGTGGGGACTTGCTTGTGTGTTTTAATGAGTCTCTTTAATATTGATTTGGTATTAGCGTCTTTTTGCAACAGTCTCTGTTGCAAAGTGTGGGAAAAACCTCTTAAACACTTGTGGATGTTTTATAAATACACTCCTAGCACTAGAAGTGAGAACTAATTCTTTATATGTGTTGCCAAATCTCTTACTGTGTTGACACCTGTCTTTTAATATTGCTTGCCGCTGGTTGCTAATTTAATTGTGTGTCGACACTTTGATGCCGATATAATCTGATATTGAAATAACCTGGTTAGGGGCTTTAATTGCCTCCAATTACCTTTCCTTATTACACTTTATCAGTTAATTGGCAACATGTAATAGGGTTCAATTATAATAAGCAGGCAGTTATTAATTGCAGCCTCAAATTGTCTTTGATGTATAGACAATGTTAGACACTTAAGCTGATGTTGAAATGACCTGGTGTGGGGCTCTAATTCCCTCTAATTACCTTTTCCTATTTCAATCTATCAGCATTTAAGAGTTAAGCATCGTGTTATGAAGACAATTGTAGTAATTGTGCAGGTACTTTGTTACTGCAAGGCTGGTTGATAATATGTTGCTGTTGAGTTATAACATGCAGACAGGTACTAATTACAGCCTCAATTATCTTTAATCCTTATGAACCATTTTATCAGCATATGGGGCAGCGCTGATTTATGAATATTAGTCTGATAGTCACGCTGGTTTTTTGAATGTTAATATAACAATGTGTTGACACTGTGATGTAGACACTGTTAACCGCTTGAGCTGATCCTGAAATGACCTGGTTTCAGGGGTTTTAATTCCCTCCAATTACCTTTTCCTATTTCAATTTGTCAGCATTTAGCGGCTAAGCAGCTTGTAATAGAGACAATTGTATCGATTGTGCAGGTACTTTGTTACTGCAAGGCTGGTTGATCACATACTGCTGTTACATTATAATATGAAAACAGGTATTAATTCACAGCCTCAATGATCCTTAATCTCTATGAGTCCAGCTACCAGCGTGTGAAACAGCGCTGGTTTATAAATCTTTATTTGATAATCACGCTGGTTGCTGAGTGTTGACTGGACAGTGTGTCGACACTGTGATGTGGACAGTGTTAGACAATTAACCTGATGATGAAAATAACCTGGTTTCTAGGGGCTTTAATTCCCTCTAATGTCTTCTTTTTATTTCAATCTGTCAGCGTTTGTTCAGCCAGACAGCGTGCAAATAAGATATACTTGTGGCAATATTTGCAGATACTGTGTTGCTGCGGGGTTGGTTAACAATCTATTGTTGATATCTTTATCATATGTCGACAGGTATTGGCTATCAGCCTCAAATGTCTTTAATTTGTAAGAACGGCTGTCAGTGTGTAAAGCAGCGCTGATGCTCAGCGTATCTGCTTAAGAGTTCACAAGTGACAAGACAATGTGTCAGTAAAGAGTGATGTCAACAGTAAAGATGGCAGGGCTGTATTCGTTTTGACAGTCTATTATTGGTACAGGATTTTAGTGGTTTGTTAGGCTTTTGAAATAATGTAGTACTGTTATTTATAGCAGTCTCTCATACACACAGCCCCAAATACCGCTAATTCGCAGACCCCAGGCTGTCAAGCGGGTAAGGCAGCGCTGTTCATCAGCGTGTCTGCCCGTGATTATACAGTGAAACAGTAGTATTTAACAGGACAACGTATGTTCCTGCTTCACTTATCACTGAGTGCTAGGTGGTGTAATAAGCGGGTGAGGCAGCGCTAATATTTGGCGTGCCTGCCCGTATTTCAACAGTAGAAATAGTAAGTCTGTATAAGTGCTAACAGTTAATTTGTTGGTGCAGGATTTTAGTGGCTATTTAGGCTTTATAGTGGTGCAATGCTGCTATGTCCCCGCATTTAAAGCAGTCATTCTTGCCAACAGCATTAAATACCGCTAATTCGCAGACCAAAGGTATGTAAAGCGCTGCCTTACCCGTTTGACAGCCTGGGGTCTGCGAATTAGCGGTATTTGGGGCTGTGTGTATGAGAGACTGCTATAAATAACAGTACTACATTATTTCAAAAGCCTAACAAACCACTAAAATCCTGTACCAATAATAGACTGTCAAAACGAATACAGCCCTGCCATCTTTACTGTTGACATCACTCTTTACTGACACATTGTCTTGTCACTTGTGAACTCTTAAGCAGATACGCTGAGCATCAGCGCTGCTTTACACACTGACAGCCGTTCTTACAAATTAAAGACATTTGAGGCTGATAGCCAATACCTGTCGACATATGATAAAGATATCAACAATAGATTGTTAACCAACCCCGCAGCAACACAGTATCTGCAAATATTGCCACAAGTATATCTTATTTGCACGCTGTCTGGCTGAACAAACGCTGACAGATTGAAATAAAAAGAAGACATTAGAGGGAATTAAAGCCCCTAGAAACCAGGTTATTTTCATCATCAGGTTAATTGTCTAACACTGTCCACATCACAGTGTCGACACACTGTCCAGTCAACACTCAGCAACCAGCGTGATTATCAAATAAAGATTTATAAACCAGCGCTGTTTCACACGCTGGTAGCTGGACTCATAGAGATTAAGGATCATTGAGGCTGTGAATTAATACCTGTTTTCATATTATAATGTAACAGCAGTATGTGATCAACCAGCCTTTGCAGTAACAAAGTACCTGCACAATCGATACAATTGTCTCTATTACAAGCTGCTTAGCCGCTAAATGCTGACAAATTGAAATAGGAAAAGGTAATTGGAGGGAATTAAAACCCCTGAAACCAGGTCATTTCAGGATCAGCTCAAGCGGTTAACAGTGTCTACATCACAGTGTCAACACATTGTTATATTAACATTCAAAAACCAGCGTGACTATCAGACTAATATTCATAAATCAGCGCTGCCCCATATGCTGATAAAATGGTTCATAAGGATTAAAGATAATTGAGGCTGTAATTAGTACCTGTCTGCATGTTATAACTCAACAGCAACATATTATCAACCAGCCTTGCAGTAACAAAGTACCTGCACAATTACTACAATTGTCTTCATAACACGATGCTTAACTCTTAAATGCTGATAGATTGAAATAGGAAAAGGTAATTAGAGGGAATTAGAGCCCCACACCAGGTCATTTCAACATCAGCTTAAGTGTCTAACATTGTCTATACATCAAAGACAATTTGAGGCTGCAATTAATAACTGCCTGCTTATTATAATTGAACCCTATTACATGTTGCCAATTAACTGATAAAGTGTAATAAGGAAAGGTAATTGGAGGCAATTAAAGCCCCTAACCAGGTTATTTCAATATCAGATTATATCGGCATCAAAGTGTCGACACACAATTAAATTAGCAACCAGCGGCAAGCAATATTAAAAGACAGGTGTCAACACAGTAAGAGATTTGGCAACACATATAAAGAATTAGTTCTCACTTCTAGTGCTAGGAGTGTATTTATAAAACATCCACAAGTGTTTAAGAGGTTTTTCCCACACTTTGCAACAGAGACTGTTGCAAAAAGACGCTAATACCAAATCAATATTAAAGAGACTCATTAAAACACACAAGCAAGTCCCCACATGTGCTGTTTTTAACACTCACTATTTTGCACTTTGTTTGTCAATTTTTGTGTTTTGGTTTTATATATTTCGCAGTTTTTTTAAATAAATGAATTAAAGGTTAATTTTTACTGACTCTAATTAATTCTCTCTGGTGCACCACAAACAAAGACACACGTTCTCTTTCTCCATATTCTCATGCATAATTTTGTGTCAGTGGTAGCACACCCCTAAGAAGTAACACGATATCAATCCATCATTTCAATAAGAGGGGGCCTTCATTTATACCTGAATATATAACTACCAATCCTGTGCGGAAGACTACACAACTCTGTCTTTTGCACATGCCCAGGGTTGCCCTGGCAACTATTGCTGGCCCCCAAAGCGGAAGTGGGCGGGGTCCTGGCCCCCTTAAGCCCCCTGCCATGCCTAAAGTTGCCTTGGCAACTGTTGCTGGCCCCCAAAGCGGAAGTGGGCGGGTCCAGGCCCCCTTAAGCTCCCTGCCATGCCCAGGGTTGCCCTGGCAACTGTTGCTGGCCCCCAAAGCGGGAAGTGGGCGGGTCCAGGCACCCTTAATCCCCCTGCCATGCCCAGGGTTGACCTGGCAACTGTTGCTGGCCCCCAAGCGGAAGTGGGCGGGTCCATGTCCCCTTAAGCCCCCTGCCATGCCCAGGGTTGCCCTGGCAACTGTTGCTGGCCCCCAAAGCGGAAGTGGGCGGGTCCTGGCCCCCTTAAGCCCCCTGCCATGCCCAGGGTTGCCCTGGCAACTCTTGCTGGCCCCCAAAGCGGAAGTGGGCGGGTCCAGGCACCCTTAAGCCCCTACCATGCCCAGGGTTGCCCTGGCCACTGTTGCTGGCCCCCAAAGCGGAAGTGGGCGGGTCCAGGCCCCCTTAATCCCCCTGCCATGCCCAGGGTTGCCCTGGCAACTGTTGCTGGCCCCCAAAACGAAAGTGGGCGGGTCCAGGCACCCTTAATCCCCTGCCATGCCCAGGGTTGCCCTGGCAACTGTTGCTGGCCCCCAAAGCGGAAGTGGGCGGGTCCAGGTCCCCTTAAGCCCCCTGCCATGCCCAGGGTTGCCCTGGCAACTGTTGCTGGCCCCCAAAGCGGAAGTGGGCGGGTCCTGGCCCCCTTAAGCCCCCTGCCATGCCCAAAGTTGCCCTGGCAACTGTTGCTGGCCCCCAAAGCGGGAAGTGGGCGGGTCCTGGCCCCCTTAAGCCCCTTGCCATGCCCAGGTTTGCCCTGGCAACTGTTGCTGGCCCCCAAAGCGGAAGTGGGCGGGTCCAGGTCCCCTTAAGCCCCTGCCATGCCCAGGGTTGCCCTGGCAACTGTTGCTGGCCCCCAAAGCGGAAGTGGGCGGGTCCAGGTCCCTTAAGCTCCCTGCCATGCCAGGGTTGCCCTGGCAACTGTTGCTGGCCCCCCAAAGTGGAAGTAGGCGGGTCCAGGCACCCTTAAGCCCCTACCATGCCAGGGTTACCCTGGCAACTGTTGCTGGCCCCCAAAGGGGAAGTGGGCGGGTCCAGGCCCCCTTAATCCCCCTGCCATGCCCAGGGTTGCCCTGGCAACTGTTGCTGGCCCCCAAAGCGGAAGTGGGCGGGTACAGGTCCCCTTAAGCCCCCTACCATGCCCAGGGTTGCCCTGGCAACTGTTGCTGGCCCCCAAAGCGGAAGTGGGCGGGTACAGGTCCCCTTAAGCCACCTGCCATGCCCAGGGTTGACCTGGCAACTGTTGCTGGCCCCCAAAGCGGAAGTGGGCGGGTCCAGGTCCCCTTAAGCCCCTTGCCGTGCCCAAGGTTGCCCTGGCAACTGTTGCTTGCCCCCAAAGCGGAAGTGGGCGGGTCCAGGCCCCCTTAATCCCCCTGCCATGCCCAGGGTTGCCCTGGCAACTCTTGCTGGCCCCAAAAGCGGAAGTGGGCGGGTCCAGGCACCCTTAAGCCCCCTACCATGCCCAGGGTTGCCCTGGCAACTGTTGCTGGCCCCCAAAGCGGAAGTGGGCGGGTCCAGGCCCCCTTAATCCCCCTGCCATGCCCAGAGTTGCCCTGGCAACTGTTGCTGGCCCCCAAAACGAAAGTGGGCGGGGTCCAGGCACCCTTAATCCCCCTGCCATGCCCAGGGTTGCCCTGGCAACTGTTGCTGGCCCCCAAAGCGGAAGTGGGCGGGTCCAGGTCCCCTTAAGCCCCCTGCCATGCCCAGGGTTGCCCTGGCAACTGTTGCTGGCCCCCAAAGCGGAAGTGGGCGGGTCCTGGCCCCCTTAAGCCCCCTGCCATGCCCAAAGTTGCCCTGGCAACTGTTGCTGGCCCCCAAAGCGTAAGTGGGCGGGTCCAGGTCCCCTTAAGCCCCCTGCCATGCCCAGGGTTGCCCTGGCACCTGTTGCTGGCCCCCAAAGCGGAAGTGGGCGGGTCCAGGTCCCCTTAAGCCCCCTGCCATGCCCAGGGTTGCCCTGGCAACTGTTGCTGGCCCCCAAAGTGGAAGTAGGCGGGTCCAGGCACCCTTAAGCCCCCTACCATGCCCAGGGTTGCCCTGGCAACTGTTGCTGGCCCCCAAAGCGGAAGTGGGCGGGTCCAGGCCCCCTTAATCCCCCTGCCATGCCCAAGGTTGCCCTGGCAACTGTTGCTGGCCCCCAAAGCGGAAGTGGGCGGGTCCAGGCCCCCTTAAGCCCCCTGCCATGCCCAGGGTTGCCCTGGCAACTGTTGCTGGGCCCCCAAAGCGGAAGTGGGCGGGTCCAGGCCCCCTTAATCCTCCTGCCATGCCCAGGGTTGCCCTGGCAACTGTTGCTGGCCCCCAAAACGGAAGTGGGCGGGTCCAGGCACCCTTAATCCCCCTGCCCTGCCCAGGGTTGCCCTGGCAACTGTTGCTGGCCCCCAAAGCGGAAGTGGGCGGGTCCAGGCCCCTCTAAGCCCCTGCCATGCCCAGGGTTGCCCTGGCAACTGTTGCTGGCCCCCAAAGCGGAAGTGGGCGGGTCCTGGCCCCCTTAAGCCCCCTGCCATGCCCAAAGTTGCCCTGGCAACTGTTGCTGGCCCCCAAAGCGGAAGTGGGCGGGTCCTGGCCCCCTTAAGCCCCTTGCCATGCCCAGGTTTGCCCTGGCAACTGTTGCTGGCCCCCAAAGCGGAAGTGGGCGGGTCCAGGTCCCCTTAAGCCCCCTGCCATGCCCAGGGTTGCCCTGGCAACTGTTGCTGGCCCCCAAAGCGGAAGTGGGCGGGTCCAGGTCCCCTTAAGCTCCCTGCCATGCCCAGGGTTGCCCTGGCAACTGTTGCTGGCCCCCAAAGTGGAAGTTGGCGGGTCCAGGCACCCTTAAGCCCCCTACCATGCCCAGGGTTACCCTGGCAACTGTTGCTGGCCCCCAAAGGGGAAGTGGGCGGGTCCAGGCCCCCTTAATCCCCCTGCCATGCCCAGGGTTGCCCTGGCAACTGTTGCTGGCCCCCAAAGCGGAAGTGGGCGGGTCCAGGTCCCCTTAAGCTCCCTGCCATGCCCAGGGTTGCCCTGGCAACTGTTGCTGGCCCCCAAAGTGGAAGTAGGCGGGTCCAGGCACCCTTAAGCCCCCTACCATGCCCAGGGTTACCCTGGCAACTGTTGCTGGCCCCCAAAGGGGAAGTGGGCGGGTCCAGGCCCCCTTAATCCCCCTGCCATGCCCAGGGTTGCCCTGGCAACTGTTGCTGGCCCCCAAAGCGGAAGTGGGCGGGTACAGGTCCCCTTAAGCCCCCTACCATGCCCAGGGTTGCCCTGGCAACTGTTGCTGGCCCCCAAAGCGGAAGTGGGCGGGTACAGGTCCCCTTAAGCCACCTGCCATGCCCAGGGTTGACCTGGCAACTGTTGCTGGCCCCCAAAGCGGAAGTGGGCGGGTCCAGGTCCCCTTAAGCCCCTTGCCGTGCCCAAGGTTGCCCTGGCAACTGTTGCTTGCCCCCAAAGCGGAAGTGGGCGGGTCCAGGCCCCCTTAATCCCCCTGCCATGCCCATGGTTGCCCTGGCAACTCTTGCTGGCCCCCAAAGCGGAAGTGGGCGGGTCCAGGCACCCTTAAGCCCCCTACCATGCCAGGGGTTGCCCTGGCAACTGTTGCTGGCCCCCAAAGCGGAAGTGGGCGGGTCCAGGCCCCCTTAATCCCCCTGCCATGCCCAGGGTTGCCCTGGCAACTGTTGCTGGCCCCCAAAACGAAAGTGGGCGGGTCCAGGCACCCTTAATCCCCCTGCCATGCCCAGGGTTGCCCTGGCAACTGTTGCTGGCCCCCAAAGCGGAAGTGGGCGGGTCCAGGTCCCCTTAAGCCCCCTGCCATGCCCAGGGTTGCCCTGGCAACTGTTGCTGGCCCCCAAAGCGGAAGTGGGCTGGTCCTGGCCCCCTTAAGCCCCCTGCCATGCCCAAAGTTGCCCTGGCAACTGTTGCTGGCCCCCAAAGCGGAAGTGGGCGGGTCCAGGTCCCCTTAAGCCCCCTGCCATGCCCAGGGTTGCCCTGGCACCTGTTGCTGGCCCCCAAAGCGGAAGTGGGCGGGTCCAGGTCCCCTTAAGCCCCCTGCCATGCCCAGGGTTGCCCTGGCAACTGTTGCTGGCCCCCAAAGTGGAAGTAGGCGGGTCCAGGCACCCTTAAGCCCCCTACCATGCCCAGGGTTGCCCTGGCAACTGTTGCTGGCCCCCAAAGCGGAAGTGGGCGGGTCCAGGCCCCCTTAATCCCCCTGCCATGCCCAAGGTTGCCCTGGCAACTGTTGCTGGCCCCCAAAGCGGAAGTGGGCGGTTCCAGGCCCCCTTAAGCCCCCTGCCATGCCCAGGGTTGCCCTGGCAACTGTTGCTGGCCCCCAAAGCGGAAGTGGGCGGGTCCAGGCCCCCTTAAGCCCCCTGCCATGCCCAGGGTTGCCCTGGCAACTGTTGCTGGCCCCCATAGCGGAAGTGGGCGGGTCCAGGCCCCCTTAATCCTCCTGCCATGCCCAGGGTTGCCCTGGCAACTGTTGCTGGCCCCCAAAACGGAAGTGGGCGGGTCCAGGCACCCTTAATCCCCCTGCCCTGCCCAGGGTTGCCCTGGCAACTGTTGCTGGCCCCCAAAGCGGAAGTGGGCGGGTCCAGGCCCCTCTAAGCCCCCTGCCATGCCCAGGGTTGCCCTGGCAACTGTTGCTGGCCCCCAAAGCGGATGTGGGCGGGTCCAGGCCCCTCTAAGCCCCCTGCCATGCCCAGGGTTGCCCTGGCAACTGTTGCTGGCCCCCAAAGCGGAAGTGGGCGGGTCCTGGCGCCCTTAAGCCCCCTGCCATGCCCAATGTTGCCCTGGCAACTGTTGCTGGCCCCCAAAGCGGAAATGGGCGGGTCCAGGCCCCCTTAAGCCCCCTGCCATGCCCGGGGTTTCCTGGCAACTGTTGCTGGCCCCCAAAGCGGAAGTGGGCGGGTCCAGGCGCCCTTAAGCCCCCTGCCATGCCCAGGGTTGTCCTGGCAACTGTTGCTGGCCCCCAAAGCGGAAGTGGGCGGGTCCAGGCCCCCTTAAGCCCCCTGCCATGCCCAGGGTTGCCCTGGCAACTGTTGCTGGCCCCCAAAGCGGAAGTGGGCGGGTCCTGGCCCCCTTAAGCCCCCTGCCATGCCCAAAGTTGCCCTGGCAACTGTTGCTGGCCCCCAAAGCGGAAGTGGGCGGGTCCAGGCCCCCTTAAGCTCCCTGCCATGCCCAGGGTTGCCCTGGCAACTGTTGCTGGCCCCCAAAGCGGAAGTGGGCGGGTCCAGGCCCCCTTAATCCCCCTGCCATGCCCAGGGTTGACCTGGCAACTGTTGCTGGCCCCCAAAGCGGAAGTGGGCGGGTCCAGGTCCCCTTAAGCCCCCTGCCATGCCCAGGGTTGCCCTGGCAACTGTTGCTGGCCCCCAAAGCGGAAGTGGGCGGGTTCTGGCCCCCTTAAGCCCCCTGCCATGCCCAGGTTTGCCCTGGCAACTGTTGATGGCCCCTAAAGCAGAAGTGGGCGGGTCCAGGTCCACTTAAGCCCCCTGCCATGCCCAGGGTTGCCCTGGCAACTGTTGCTGGCCCCCAAAGCGGAAGTGGGCGGGTCCAGGTCCCCTTAAGCCCCCTGCCATGCCCAGGGTTGCCCTGGCAACTGTTGCTGGCCCCCAAAGTGGAAGTGGGCGGGTCCAGGCACCCTTAAGCCCCCTACCATGCCCAGGGTTGCCCTGGCAACTGTTGCTGGCCCCCAAAGCGGAAGTGGGCGGGTCCAGGCCCCCTTAATCCCCCTGCCCTGCCCAGGGTTGCCCTGGCAACTGTTGCTGGCCCCCAAAGCGGAAGTGGGCGGGTCCAGGCCCCCTTAAGCCCCCTGCCATGCCCAGGGTTGCCCTGGCAACTGTTGCTGGCCCCCAAAGCGGAAGTGGGCGGGTCCTGGCGCCCTTAAGCCCCCTGCCATGCCCAATGTTGCCCTGGCAACTGTTGCTGGCCCCCAAAGCGGAAGTGGGCGGGTCCAGGCCCACTTAAGCCCCCTGCCATGCCCAGGGTTCCCTGGCAACTGTTGCTGGCCCCCAAAGCGGAAGTGGGCGGGTCCAGGCCCCCTTAATCCCCCTGCCATGCCCAGGGTTGACCTGGCACCTGTTGCTGGCCCCCAAAGCGGATGTGGGCGGGTCCAGGTCCCCTTAAGCCCCCTGCCATGCCCAGGGTTCCCTGGCAACTGTTGCTGGCCCCCAAAGCGGAAGTGGGCGGGTCCAGGCGCCCTTAAGCCCCCTGCCATGCCCAGGGTTGTCCTGGCAACTGTTGCTGGCCCCCAAAGCGGAAGTGGGCGGGTCCAGGCCCCCTTAAGCCCCCTGCCATGCCCAGGGTTGCCCTGGCAACTGTTGCTGGCCCCCAAAGCGGAAGTGGGCGGGTCCTGGCCCTCTTAAGCCCCCTGCCATGCCCAAAGTTGCCCTGGCAACTGTTGCTGGCCCCCAAAGCGGAAGTGGGCGGGTCCTGGCCCCCTTAAGCCCCTTCCCATGCCCAGATTTGCCCTGGCAACTGTTGCTGGCCCCCAAAGCGGAAGTGGGCGGGTACAGGTCCCCTTAAGCCCCCTGCCATGCCCAGGGTTGCCCTGGCAAATGTTGCTGGCCCCCAAAGCGGAAGTGGGCGGGTCCAGGTCCCCTTAAGCCCCTTGCCGTGCCCAAGGTTGCCCTGGCAACTGTTGCTGGCCCCCAAAGCGGAAGTGGGCGGGTCCAGGCCCCCTTAATCCCCCTGCCATGCCCAGGGTTGCCCTGGCAACTCTTGCTGGCCCCCAAAGCGGAAGTGGGCGGGTCCAGGCACCCTTAAGCCCCCTACCATGCCCAGGGTTGCCCTGGCAACTGTTGCTGGCCCCCAAAGCGGAAGTGGGCGGGTCCTGGCCCCCTTAAGCCCCTTGCCATGCCCAGGTTTGCCCTGGCAACTGTTGCTGGCCCCCAAAGCGGAAGTGGGCGGGTCCAGGTCCCCTTAAGCCCCCTGCCATGCCCAGGGTTGCCCTGGCAACTGTTGCTGGCCCCCAAAGCGGAAGTGGGCGGGTCCAGGTCCCCTTAAGCTCCCTGCCATGCCCAGGGTTGCCCTGGCAACTGTTGCATGCCCCCAAAGTGGAAGTAGGCGGGTCCAGGCACCCTTAAGCCCCCTGCCATGCCCAGGGTTACCCTGGCAACTGTTGCTGGCCCCCAAATGGGAAGTGGGCGGGTCCAGGCCCCCTTAATCCCCCTGCCATGCCCAGGGTTGCCCTGGCAACTGTTGCTGGCCCCCAAAGCGGAAGTGGGCGGGTACAGGTCCCCTTAAGCCCCCTACCATGCCCAGGGTTGCCCTGGCAACTGTTGCTGGCCCACAAAGCGGAAGTGGGCGGGTACAGGTCCCCTTAAGCCACCTGCCATGCCCAGGGTTGCCCTGGCAACTGTTGCTGGCCCCCAAAGCGGAAGTGGGCGGGTCCAGGTCCCCTTAAGCCCCTTGCCGTGCCCAAGGTTGCCCTGGCAACTGTTGCTGGCCCCCAAAGCGGAAGTGGGCGGGTCCAGGCCCCCTTAATCCCCCTGCCATGCCCAGGGTTGCCCTGGCAACTCTTGCTGGCCCCAAAAGCGGAAGTGGGCGGGTCCAGGCACCCTTAAGCCCCCTACCATGCCCAGGGTTGCCCTGGCAACTCTTGCTGGCCCCCAAAGCGGAAGTGGGCGGGTCCAGGCCCCCTTAATCCCCCTGCCATGCCCAGGGTTGCCCTGGCAACTGTTGCTGGCCCCCAAAACGAAAGTGGGCGGGTCCAGGCACCCTTAATCCCCCTGCCATGCCCAGGGTTGCCCTGGCAACTGTTGCTGGCCCCCAAAGCGGAAGTGGGCGGGTCCAGGTCCCCTTAAGCCCCCTGCCATGCCCAGGGTTGCCCTGGCAACTGTTGCTGGCCCCCAAAGCGGAAGTGGGCGGGTCCTGGCCCCCTTAAGCCCCCTGCCATGCCCAAAGTTGCCCTGGCAACTGTTGCTGGCCCCCAAAGCGGAAGTTGGCGGGTCCTGGCCCCCTTAAGCCCCTTGCCATGCCCAGGTTTGCCCTGGCAACTGTTGCTGGCCCCCAAAGCGGAAGTGGGCGGGTCAGGTCCCCTTAAGCCCCCTGCCATGCCCAGGGTTGCCCTGGCAACTGTTGCTGGCCCCCAAAGCAGAAGTGGGCGGGTCCAGGTCCCCTTAAGCCCCCTGCCATGCCCAGGGTTGCCCTGGCAACTGTTGCTGGCCCCCAAAGTGGAAGTAGGCGGGTCCAGGCACCCTTAAGCCCCCTACCATGCCCAGGGTTGCCCTGGCAACTGTTGCTGGCCCCCAAAGCGGAAGTGGGCGGGTCCAGGCCCCCTTAATCCCCCTGCCATGCCCAAGGTTGCCCTGGCAACTGTTGCTGGCCCCCAAAGCGGAAGTGGGCGGGTCCAGGCCCCCTTAAGCCCCCTGCCATGCCCAGGGTTGCCCTGGCAACTGTTGCTGGCCCCCAAAGCGGAAGTGGGCGGGTCCAGGCCCCCTTAAGCCCCCTGCCATGCCCAGGGTTGCCCTGGCAACTGTTGCTGGCCCCCATAGCGGAAGTGGGCGGGTCCAGGCCCCCTTAATCCTCCTGCCATGCCCAGGGTTGCCCTGGCAACTGTTGCTGGCCCCCAAAACGGAAGTGGGCGGGTCCAGGCACCCTTAATCCCCCTGCCCTGCCCAGGGTTGCCCTGGCAACTGTTGCTGGCCCCCAAAGCGGAAGTGGGCGGGTCCAGGCCCCCTTAAGCCCCCTGCCATGCCCAGGGTTGCCCTGGCAACTGTTGCTGGCCCCCAAAGCGGAAGTGGGCGGGTCCTGGCGCCCTTAAGCCCCCTGCCATGCCCAATGTTGCCCTGGCAACTGTTGCTGGCCCCCAAAGCGGAAATGGGCGGGTCCAGGCCCCCTTAAGCCCCCTGCCATGCCCAGGGTTTCCTGGCAACTGTTGCTGGCCCCTAAAGCGGAAGTGGGCGGGTCCAGGCGCCCTTAAGCCCCCTGCCATGCCCAGGGTTGTCCTGGCAACTGTTGCTGGCCCCCAAAGCGGAAGTGGGCGGGTCCAGGCCCCCTTAAGCCCCCTGCCATGCCCAGGGTTGCCCTGGCAACTGTTGCTGGCCCCCAAAGCGGAAGTGGGCGGGTCCTGGCCCCCTTAAGCCCCCTGCCATGCCCAAAGTTGCCCTGGCAACTGTTGCTGGCCCCCAAAGCGGAAGTGGGCGGGTCCAGGCCCCCTTAAGCCCCCTGCCATGCCCAGGGTTGCCCTGGCAACTGTTGCTGGCCCCCAAAGCGGAAGTGGGCGGGTCCAGGCCCCCTTAATCCCCCTGCCATGCCCAGGGTTGACCTGGCAACTGTTGCTGGCCCCAAAGCGGAAGTGGGCGGGTCCAGGTCCCCTTAAGCCCCCTGCCATGCCCAGGGTTGCCCTGGCAACTGTTGCTGGCCCCCAAAGCGGAAGTGGGCGGGTCCAGGCCCCCTTAATCCCCCTGCCATGCCCAGGGTTGCCCTGTCAACTGTTTCTGGCCCCCAAAGCGGAAATTGGCGGGTCCAGGCACCCTTAAGCCCCCTACCATGCCCAGGGTTGCCCTGGCAACTGTTGCTGGCCCCCATAGCGGAAGTGGGCGGGTCCAGGCCCCCTTAATCCTCCTGCCATGCCCAGGGTTGCCCTGGCAACTGTTGCTGGCCCCCAAAACGGAAGTGGGCGGGTCCAGGCACCCTTAATCCCCCTGATATGCCCAGGGTTGCCCTGGCAACTGTTGCTGGCCCCCAAAGCGGAAGTGGGCGGGTCCAGGTCCCCTTAAGCCCCCTGCCATGCCCAGGGTTGCCCTGGCAACTGTTGCTGGCCCCCAAAGCGGAAGTGGGCGGGTCCAGGTCCCCTTAAGCCCCCTGCCATGCCCAGGGTTGCCCTGGCAACTGTTGCTGGCCCCCAAAGCGGAAGTGGGCGGGTCCTGGCCCCCTTAAGCCCCCTGCCATGCCCAGGTTTGCCCTGGCAACTGTTGCTGGCCCCTAAAGCGGAAGTGGGCTGGTCCAGGTCCACTTAAGCCCCCTGCCATGCCCAGGGTTGCCCTGGCAACTGTTGCTGGCCCCCAAAGCGGAAGTGGGCGGGTCCAGGTCCCCTTAAGCCCCCTGCCATGCCCAGGGTTGCCCTGGCAACTGTTGCTGGCCCCCAAAGTGGAAGTGGGCGGGTCCAGGTCCCCTTAAGCCCCCTGCCATGCCCAGGGTTGCCCTGGCAACTGTTGCTGGCCCCCAAAGCGGAAGTGGGCGGGTCCAGGTCCCCTTAAGCCCCCTGCCATGCCCAGGGTTGCCCTGGCAACTGTTGCTGGCCCCCAAAGCGGAAGTGGGCGGGTCCTGGCCCCCTTAAGCCCCCTGCCATGCCCAGGTTTGCCCTGGCAACTGTTGCTGGCCCCTAAAGCGGAAGTGGGCTGGTCCAGGTCCACTAAAGCCCCCTGCCATGCCCAGGGTTGCCCTGGCAACTGTTGCTGGCCCCCAAAGCGGAAGTGGGCGGGTCCAGGTCCCCTTAAGCCCCCTGCCATGCCCAGGGTTGCCCTGGCAACTGTTGCTGGCCCCCAAAGTGGAAGTGGGCGGGTCCAGGCACCCTTAAGCCCCCTGCCATGCCCAGGGTTGCCCTGGCAACTGTTGCTGGCCCCCAAAGCGGAAGTGGGCGGGTCCAGGTCCCCTTAAGCCTCCTGCCATGCCCAGGGTTGCCCTGGCAACTGTTGCTGGCCCCCACAGTGGAAGTAGGCGGGTCCAGGCACCCTTAAGCCCCCTACCATGCCCAGGGTTGCCCTGGCAACTGTTGCTGGCCCCCAAAGCGGAAGTGGGCGGGTCCAGGCCCCCTTAATCCCCCTGCCATGCCCAAGGTTGCCCTGGCAACTGTTGCTGGCCCCCAAAGCGGAAGTGGGCGGGTCCAGGCCCCCTTAAGCCCCCTGCCATGCTCAGGGTTGCCCTGGCAACTGTTGCTGGCCCCCAAAGCGGAAGTGGGCAGGTCCAGGCCCCCTTAAGCCCCCTGCCATGCCCAGGGTTGCCCTGGCAACTGTTGCTGGCCCCCATAGCGGAAGTGGGCGGGTCCAGGCCCCCTTAATCCTCCTGCCATGCCCAGGGTTGCCCTGGCAACTGTTGCTGGCCCCCAAAACGGAAGTGGGCGGGTCCAGGCACCCTTAATCCCCCTGCCCTGCCCAGGGTTGCCCTGGCAACTGTTGCTGGCCCCCAAAGCGGAAGTGGGCGGGTCCAGGCCCCCTTAAGCCCCCTGCCATGCCCAGGGTTGCCCTGGCAACTGTTGCTGGCCCCCAATGCGGAAGTGGGCGGGTCCTGGCGCCCTTAAGCCCCCTGCCATGCCCAATGTTGCCCTGGCAACTGTTGCTGGCCCCCAAAGCGGAAATGGGCGGGTCCAGGCCCCCTTAAGCCCCCTGCCATGCCCAGGGTTTCCTGGCAACTGTTGCTGGCCCCTAAAGCGGAAGTGGGCGGGTCCAGGCGCCCTTAAGCCCCCTGCCATGCCCAGGGTTGCCCTGGCAACTGTTGCTGGCCCCCAAAGCGGAAGTGGGCGGGTCCTGGCCCCCTTAAGCCCCCTGCCATGCCCAAAGTTGCCCTGGCAACTGTTGCTGGCCCCCAAAGCGGAAGTGGGCGGGTCCAGGCCCCCTTAAGCCCCCTGCCATGCCCAGGGTTGCCCTGGCAACTGTTGCTGGCCCCCAAAGCGGAAGTGGGCGGGTCCAGGCCCCCTTAATCCCCCTGCCATGCCCAGGGTTGACCTGGAGACTGTTGCTGGCCCCCAAAGCGGAAGTGGGCGGGTCCAGGTCCCCTTAAGCCCCCTGCCATGCCCAGGGTTGCCCTGGCAACTGTTGCTGGCCCCCAAAGCGGAAGTGGGCGGGTCCAGGCCCCCTTAATCCCCCTGCCATGCCCAGGGTTGCCCTGGCAACTGTTGCTGGCCCCCAAAGCGGAAGTGGGCGGGTCCAGGCACCCTTAAGCCCCCTACCATGCCCAGGGTTGCCCTGGCAACTGTTGCTGGCCCCCATAGCGGAAGTGGGCGGGTCCAGGCCCCCTTAATCCTCCTGCCATGCCCAGGGTTGCCCTGGCAACTGTTGCTGGCCCCCAAAACGGAAGTGGGCGGGTCCAGGCACCCTTAATCCCCCTGTCCTGCCCAGGGTTGCCCTGGCAACTGTTGCTGGCCCCCAAAGCGGAAGTGGGCGGGTCCAGGTCCCCTTAAGCCCCCTGCCATGCCCAGGGTTGCCCTGGCAACTGTTGCTGGCCCCCAAAGCGGAAGTGGGCGGGTCCAGGTCCCCTTAAGCCCCCTGCCATGCCCAGGGTTGCCCTGGCAACTGTTGCTGGCCCCCAAAGCGGAAGTGGGTGGGTCCAGGCCACCTTAAAGCCCCCTGCCATGCCCAGGGTTGCCCTGGCAACTGTTGCTGGCCCCTAAAGCGGAAATGGGCGGGTCAAGGCCCCCTTAAATCCCCCTGTTATGCCCAGGGTTGCCCTGGCAACTGTTGCTGGCCCCCAAAGCGGAAGTGGGCGGGTCCAGGCCCCCTTAAAGCGCCCTGCCATGCCCAGGATTGCCCTGGCAACTGTTGATGGCCCCCAAAGCGGATGTGGGCGGGTCCAGCCCCCCCTAAGCCCCCTGCCATGCCCAGGGTTGCCCTGGCAACTGTTGCTGGCCCCCAAAGCGGAAGTGGGCGGGTCCAGGCCCCCTTAAATCCCCCTGCCATGCCCAGGGTTGCCCTGGCAACTGTTGCTTGCCCCCAAAGCGGAAGTGGGCGGGTCCAGGCCCCCTTAAAGCCCCCTGCCATGCCCCGGGATTGCCCTGGCAACTGTTGCTGGCCCCCAAAGCGGAAGTGGGCGGGTCCAGGCCCCCTTAAAGCCCCCTGCCATGCCCAGGGTTGCCCTGGCAACTGTTGCTGGCCCCCAAAGCGGAAGTGGGCGGGTCCAGGCCCCCTTAAGCCCCCTGCCATGCCCAGGGTTTCCTGGCAACTGTTGCTGGCCCCTAAAGCGGAAGTGGGCGGGTCCAGGCGCCCTTAAGCCCCCTGCCATGCCCAGGGTTGCCCTGGCAACTGTTGCTGGCCCCCAAAGCGGAAGTGGGCGGGTCCTGGCCCCCTTAAGCCCCCTGCCATGCCCAAAGTTGCCCTGGCAACTGTTGCTGGCCCCCAAAGCGGAAGTGGGCGGGTCCAGGCCCCCTTAAGCCCCCTGCCATGCCCAGGGTTGCCCTGGCAACTGTTGCTGGCCCCCAAAGCGGAAGTGGGCGGGTCCAGGCCCCCTTAATCCCCCTGCCATGCCCAGGGTTGACCTGGAGACTGTTGCTGGCCCCCAAAGCGGAAGTGGGCGGGTCCAGGTCCCCTTAAGCCCCCTGCCATGCCCAGGGTTGCCCTGGCAACTGTTGCTGGCCCCCAAAGCGGAAGTGGGCGGGTCCAGGCCCCCTTAATCCCCCTGCCATGCCCAGGGTTGCCCTGGCAACTGTTGCTGGCCCCCAAAGCGGAAGTGGGCGGGTCCAGGCACCCTTAAGCCCCCTACCATGCCCAGGGTTGCCCTGGCAACTGTTGCTGGCCCCCATAGCGGAAGTGGGCGGGTCCAGGCCCCCTTAATCCTCCTGCCATGCCCAGGGTTGCCCTGGCAACTGTTGCTGGCCCCCAAAACGGAAGTGGGCGGGTCCAGGCACCCTTAATCCCCCTGCCCTGCCCAGGGTTGCCCTGGCAACTGTTGCTGGCCCCCAAAGCGGAAGTGGGCGGGTCCAGGTCCCCTTAAGCCCCCTGCCATGCCCAGGGTTGCCCTGGCAACTGTTGCTGGCCCCCAAAGCGGAAGTGGGCGGGTCCTGGCGCCCTTAAGCCCCCTGCCATGCCCAATGTTGCCCTGGCAACTGTTGCTGGCCCCCAAAGCGGAAATGGGCGGGTCCAGGCCCCCTTAAGCCCCCTGCCATGCCCAGGGTTTCCTGGCAACTGTTGCTGGCCCCTAAAGCGGAAGTGGGCGGGTCCAGGCGCCCTTAAGCCCCCTGCCATGCCCAGGGTTGTCCTGGCAACTGTTGCTGGCCCCCAAAGCGGAAGTGGGCGGGTCCAGGCCCCCTTAAGCCCCCTGCCATGCCCAGGGTTGCCCTGGCAACTGTTGCTGGCCCCCAAAGCGGAAGTGGGCGGGTCCTGGCCCCCTTAAGCCCCCTGCCATGCCCAAAGTTGCCCTGGCAACTGTTGCTGGCCCCCAAAGCGGAAGTGGGCGGGTCCAGGCCCCCTTAAGCCCCCTGCCATGCCCAGGGTTGCCCTGGCAACTGTTGCTGGCCCCCAAAGCGGAAGTGGGCGGGTCCAGGCCCCCTTAATCCCCCTGCCATGCCCAGGGTTGACCTGGCAACTGTTGCTGGCCCCAAAGCGGAAGTGGGCGGGTCCAGGTCCCCTTAAGCCCCCTGCCATGCCCAGGGTTGCCCTGGCAACTGTTGCTGGCCCCCAAAGCGGAAGTGGGCGGGTCCAGGCCCCCTTAATCCCCCTGCCATGCCCAGGGTTGCCCTGTCAACTGTTTCTGGCCCCCAAAGCGGAAATTGGCGGGTCCAGGCACCCTTAAGCCCCCTACCATGCCCAGGGTTGCCCTGGCAACTGTTGCTGGCCCCCATAGCGGAAGTGGGCGGGTCCAGGCCCCCTTAATCCTCCTGCCATGCCCAGGGTTGCCCTGGCAACTGTTGCTGGCCCCCAAAACGGAAGTGGGCGGGTGCAGGCACCCTTAATCCCCCTGATATGCCCAGGGTTGCCCTGGCAACTGTTGCTGGCCCCCAAAGCGGAAGTGGGCGGGTCCAGGTCCCCTTAAGCCCCCTGCCATGCCCAGGGTTGCCCTGGCAACTGTTGCTGGCCCCCAAAGCGGAAGTGGGCGGGTCCAGGTCCCCTTAAGCCCCCTGCCATGCCCAGGGTTGCCCTGGCAACTGTTGCTGGCCCCCAAAGCGGAAGTGGGCGGGTCCTGGCCCCCTTAAGCCCCCTGCCATGCCCAGGTTTGCCCTGGCAACTGTTGCTGGCCCCTAAAGCGGAAGTGGGCTGGTCCAGGTCCACTTAAGCCCCCTGCCATGCCCAGGGTTGCCCTGGCAACTTTTGCTGGCCCCCAAAGCGGAAGTGGGCGGGTCCAGGTCCCCTTAAGCCCCCTGCCATGCCCAGGGTTGCCCTGGCAACTGTTGCTGGCCCCCAAAGTGGAAGTGGGCGGGTCCAGGTCCCCTTAAGCCCCCTGCCATGCCCAGGGTTGCCCTGGCAACTGTTGCTGGCCCCCAAAGTTGAAGTGGGCGGGTCCAGGTCCCCTTAAGCCCCCTGCCATGCCCAGGGTTGCCCTGGCAACTGTTGCTGGCCCCCAAAGCGGAAGTGGGCGGGTCCTGGCCCCCTTAAGCCCCCTGCCATGCCCAGGTTTGCCCTGGCAACTGTTGCTGGCCCCTAAAGCGGAAGTGGGCTGGTCCAGGTCCACTAAAGCCCCCTGCCATGCCCAGGGTTGCCCTGGCAACTGTTGCTGGCCCCCAAAGCGGAAGTGGGCGGGTCCAGGTCCCCTTAAGCCCCCTGCCATGCCCAGGGTTGCCCTGGCAACTGTTGCTGGCCCCCAAAGTGGAAGTGGGCGGGTCCAGGCACCCTTAAGCCCCCTGCCATGCCCAGGGTTGCCCTGGCAACTGTTGCTGGCCCCCAAAGCGGAAGTGGGCGGGTCCAGGTCCCCTTAAGCCTCCTGCCATGCCCAGGGTTGCCCTGGCAACTGTTGCTGGCCCCCACAGTGGAAGTAGGCGGGTCCAGGCACCCTTCAGCCCCCTACCATGCCCAGGGTTGCCCTGGCAACTGTTGCTGGCCCCCAAAGCGGAAGTGGGCGGGTCCAGGCCCCCTTAATCCCCCTGCCATGCCCAAGGTTGCCCTGGCAACTGTTGCTGGCCCCCAAAGCGGAAGTGGGCGGGTCCAGGCCCCCTTAAGCCCCCTGCCATGCTCAGGGTTGCCCTGGCAACTGTTGCTGGCCCCCAAAGCGGAAGTGGGCAGGTCCAGGCCCCCTTAAGCCCCCTGCCATGCCCAGGGTTGCCCTGGCAACTGTTGCTGGCCCCCATAGCGGAAGTGGGCGGGTCCAGGCCCCCTTAATCCTCCTGCCATGCCCAGGGTTGCCCTGGCAACTGTTGCTGGCCCCCAAAACGGAAGTGGGCGGGTCCAGGCACCCTTAATCCCCCTGCCCTGCCCAGGGTTGCCCTGGCAACTGTTGCTGGCCCCCAAAGCGGAAGTGGGCGGGTCCAGGCCCCCTTAAGCCCCCTGCCATGCCCAGGGTTGCCCTGGCAACTGTTGCTGGCCCCCAATGCGGAAGTGGGCGGGTCCTGGCGCCCTTAAGCCCCCTGCCATGCCCAATGTTGCCCTGGCAACTGTTGCTGGCCCCCAAAGCGGAAATGGGCGGGTCCAGGCCCCCTTAAGCCCCCTGCCATGCCCAGGGTTTCCTGGCAACTGTTGCTGGCCCCTAAAGCGGAAGTGGGCGGGTCCAGGCGCCCTTAAGCCCCCTGCCATGCCCAGGGTTGCCCTGGCAACTGTTGCTGGCCCCCAAAGCGGAAGTGGGCGGGTCCTGGCCCCCTTAAGCCCCCTGCCATGCCCAAAGTTGCCCTGGCAACTGTTGCTGGCCCCCAAAGCGGAAGTGGGCGGGTCCAGGCCCCCTTAAGCCCCCTGCCATGCCCAGGGTTGCCCTGGCAACTGTTGCTGGCCCCCAAAGCGGAAGTGGGCGGGTCCAGGCCCCCTTAATCCCCCTGCCATGCCCAGGGTTGACCTGGAGACTGTTGCTGGCCCCCAAAGCGGAAGTGGGCGGGTCCAGGTCCCCTTAAGCCCCCTGCCATGCCCAGGGTTGCCCTGGCAACTGTTGCTGGCCCCCAAAGCGGAAGTGGGCGGGTCCAGGCCCCCTTAATCCCCCTGCCATGCCCAGGGTTGCCCTGGCAACTGTTGCTGGCCCCCAAAGCGGAAGTGGGCGGGTCCAGGCACCCTTAAGCCCCCTACCATGCCCAGGGTTGCCCTGGCAACTGTTGCTGGCCCCCATAGCGGAAGTGGGCGGGTCCAGGCCCCCTTAATCCTCCTGCCATGCCCAGGGTTGCCCTGGCAACTGTTGCTGGCCCCCAAAACGGAAGTGGGCGGGTCCAGGCACCCTTAATCCCCCTGTCCTGCCCAGGGTTGCCCTGGCAACTGTTGCTGGCCCCCAAAGCGGAAGTGGGCGGGTCCAGGTCCCCTTAAGCCCCCTGCCATGCCCAGGGTTGCCCTGGCAACTGTTGCTGGCCCCCAAAGCGGAAGTGGGCGGGTCCAGGTCCCCTTAAGCCCCCTGCCATGCCCAGGGTTGCCCTGGCAACTGTTGCTGGCCCCCAAAGCGGAAGTGGGTGGGTCCAGGCCACCTTAAAGCCCCCTGCCATGCCCAGGGTTGCCCTGGCAACTGTTGCTGGCCCCTAAAGCGGAAATGGGCGGGTCAAGGCCCCCTTAAATCCCCCTGTTATGCCCAGGGTTGCCCTGGCAACTGTTGCTGGCCCCCAAAGCGGAAGTGGGCGGGTCCAGGCCCCCTTAAAGCGCCCTGCCATGCCCAGGATTGCCCTGGCAACTGTTGATGGCCCCCAAAGCGGATGTGGGCGGGTCCAGCCCCCCCTAAGCCCCCTGCCATGCCCAGGGTTGCCCTGGCAACTGTTGCTGGCCCCCAAAGCGGAAGTGGGCGGGTCCAGGCCCCCTTAAATCCCCCTGCCATGCCCAGGGTTGCCCTGGCAACTGTTGCTTGCCCCCAAAGCGGAAGTGGGCGGGTCCAGGCCCCCTTAAAGCCCCCTGCCATGCCCCGGGATTGCCCTGGCAACTGTTGCTGGCCCCCAAAGCGGAAGTGGGCGGGTCCAGGCCCCCTTAAAGCCCCCTGCCATGCCCAGGGTTGCCCTGGCAACTGTTGCTGGCCCCCAAAGCGGAAGTGGGCGGGTCCAGGCCCCCTTAAGCCCCCTGCCATGCCCAGGGTTGCCCTGGCAACTGTTGATGGCCCCCAAAGCGGATGTGGGCGGGTCCAGCCCCCCTAAGCCCCCTGCCATGCCCAGGGTTGCCCTGGCAACTGTTGCTTGCCCCCAAAGCGGAAGTGGGCGGGTCCAGGCCCCCTTAAATCCCCCTGCCATGCCCAGGGTTGCCCTGGCAACTGTTGATGGCCCCCAAAGCGGAAGTGGGTGGGTCCAGGCCCCCTTAAGCCCCCTGCCATGCCCAGGGTTGCCCTGGCAACTGTAGCTGGCCCCAAAAGCGGATGTGGGCGGGTCCAGGCCCCCTTAAGCCCCCTGCCATGCCCAGGGTTGCCCTGGCAACTGTTGATGGCCCCCAAAGCGGAAGTGGGAGGGTCCAGGCCCCCTTAAGCCCCCTGCCATGCCCAGGGTTGCCCTGGCAACTGTTGCTGGCCCCCAAAGCGGAAGTGGGCGGGTCCAGGCCCCCTTAAAGCCCCCTGCCAAGCCCAGGGTTGCCCTGGCAACTGTTGATGGCCCCCAAAGCGGAAGTGGGAGGGTCCAGGCCCCCTTAAGCCCCCTGCCATGCCCAGGGTTGCCCTGGCAACTGTTGCTGGCCCCCAAAGCGGAAGTGGGCGGGTCCAGGCCCCCTTAAAGCCCCCTGCCAAGCCCAGGGTTGCCCTGGCAACTGTTGCTGACCCCCAAAGCGGAAGTGGGCGGGTCCAGGCCCCCTTAAAGCCCCCTGCTATGCCCCGGGGTTGCCCTGGCAACTGTTGCTGGCCCCCAAAGCGGAAGTGGGCGGGTCCAGGCCCCCTTAAGCCCCCTGCCATGCCCAGGGTTGCCCTGGCAAATGTTGCTGGCCCCCAAAGCGGAAGTGGGCGGGTCTGGGCCCCCTTAAGCCCCCTGCCATGCCCAGGGTTGCCCTGGCAACTGTTGCTGGCCCACAAAGCGGAAGTGGGCGGGTCCAGGCCCCCTTAAGTCCCCTGCCATGCCCAGGGTTGCCCTGGCAACTGTTGCTGGCCCCCAAAGCGGAAGTGGGCGGGTCCAGGCCCCCTTAAAGCCCCCTGCCATGCCCAGGGTTGCCCTGGCAACTGTTGCTTGCCCCCAAAGCGGAAGTGGGCGGGTCCAGGCCCCCTTAAAGCCCCCTGCCATGCCCCGGGATTGCCCTGGCAACTGTTGCTGGCCCCCAAAGCGGAAGTGGGCGGGTCCAGGCCCCCTTAAAGCCCCCTGCCATGCCCAGGGTTGCCCTGGCAACTGTTGCTGGCCCCCAAAGCGGAAGTGGGCGGGTCCAGGCCCCCTTAAGCCCCCTGCCATGCCCAGGGTTGCCCTGGCAAATGTTGCTGGCCCCCAAAGCGGAAGTGGGCGGGTCTGGGCCCCCTTAAGCCCCCTGCCATGCCCAGGGTTGCCCTGGCAACTGTTGCTGGCCCACAAAGCGGAAGTGGGCGGGTCCAGGCCCCCTTAAGTCCCCTGCCATGCCCAGGGTTGCCCTGGCAACTGTTGCTGGCCCCCAAAGCGGAAGTGGGCGGGTCCAGGCCCCCTTAAAGCCCCCTGCCATGCCCAGGGTTGCCCTGGCAACTGTTGCTGGCCCCCAAAGCGGAAGTGGGCGGGTCCGGGCCCCCATAAGCCCCCTGCCATGCCCAGGGTTGCCCTGGCAACTGTTGCTGGCCCCCAAAGCGGAAGTGGGCGGGTCCAGGCCCCCTTAAAGCCCCCTGCCATGCCCAGGGTTGCCCTGGCAACTGTTGCTGGCCCCCAAAGCGGAAGTGGGCGGGTCCAGGCCACCTTAAAGCCCCCTGCCATGCCCAGGGTTGCCCTGGCAACTGTTGCTGGCCCCCAAAGCGGAAGTGGGCGGGTCCAGGCCACCTTAAAGCCCCCTGCCATGCCCAGGGTTGCCCTGGCAACTGTTGCTGGCCCCCAAAGCGGAAGTGGGCGGGTCCAGGCAACCTTAAAGCCCCCTGCCATGCCCAGGGTTGCCCTGGCAACTGTTGATGGCCCCCAAAGCGGATGTGGGCGGGTCCAGCCCCCCCTAATCCCCCTGCCATGCCCAGGGTTGCCCTGGCAACTGATGCTGGCCCCCAAAGCGGAAGTGGGCGGGTCCAGGCCCCCTTAAAGCCCCCTGCTATGCCCCGGGGTTCCCCTGGCAACTGTTGCTGGCCCCCAAAGCGGAAGTGGGCGGGTCCAGGCCCCCTTAAAGCCCCCTGCCATGCCCAGGGTTGCCCTGGCAACTGTTGCTGACCCCCAAAGCGGAAGTGGGCGGGTCCGGGCCCCCTTAAGCCCCCTGCCATGCCCAGGGTTGCCCTGGCAACTGTTGCTGGCCCCCAAAGCGGAAGTGGGCGAGTCTGGGCCCCCTTAAGCCCCCTGCCATGCCCAGGGTTGCCCTGGCAACTGTTGCTGGCCCCCAAAGCGGAAGTGGGTGGGTCCAGGCCCCCTTAAGCCCCATGCCATGTCCATGGTTGCCCTGGCAACTGTTGCTGGCCCCCAAAGCGGAAGTGGGCGGGTCCAGGCCCCCTTAAGCCCTCTGCCATGCCCAGGGTTGCCCTGGCAACTGTTGCTGGCCCCCAAAGCGGAAGTGGGCGGATCCAGGCCCCCTTAAGCCCCCTGCCATGCCCAGGGTTGCCCTGGCAACTGTTGCTGGCCCCCAAAGCGGAAGTGGGCGGGTCCAGGCCCCCTTAAGCCCCTGCCATGCCCAGGGTTGCCCTGGCAACTGTTGCTGGCCCCCAAAGCGGAAGTGGGCGGATCCAGGCCCCCTTAAGCCCCCTGCCATGCCCAGGGTTGCCCTGGCAACTGTTGCTGGCCCCCAAAGCGGAAGTGGGCGGGTCCAGGCCCCCTTAAATCCCCCTGCCATGCCCAGGGTTGCCCTGGCAACTGTTGCTGGCCCCCAAAGCGGAAGTGGGTGGGTCCAGGCCCCCTTAAGCCCCCTGCCATGCCCAGGGTTGCCCTGGCAACTGTTGCTGGCCCCCAAAGCGGATGTGGGCGGGTCCAGGCCCCCCTAAGCCCCCTGCCATGCCCAGGGTTGCCCTGGCAACTGTTGCTGGCCCCCAAAGCGGAAGTGGGCGGGTCCAGGCCCCCTTAAAGCCCCCTGCCATGCCCAGGGTTGCCCTGGCAACTGTTGCTGGCCCCCAAAGCGGAAGTGGGTGGGTCCAGGCCACCTTAAAGCCCCCTGCCATGCCCAGGGTTGCCCTGGCAACTGTTGCTGGCCCCTAAAGCGGAAATGGGCGGGTCCAGGCCCCCTTAAATCCCCCTGGTATGCCCAGGGTTGCCCTGGCAACTGTTGCTGGCCCCCAAAGCGGAAGTGGGTGGGTCCAGGCCCCCTTAAGCCCCCTGCCATGCCCAGGGTTGCCCTGGCAACTGTAGTTGGCCCCAAAAGCGGATGTGGGCGGGTCCAGGCCCCCTTAAGCCCCCTGCCATGCCCAGGGTTGCCCTGGCAACTGTTGATGGCCCCAAAGCGGAAGTGGGCGGGTCCAGGCCCCCTTAAGCCCCCTGCCATGCCCAGGGTTGCCCTGGCAACTGTTGCTGGCCCCCAAAGCGGAAGTGGGCGGGTCCAGGCCCCCTTAAAGCCCCCTGCCAAGCCCAGGGTTGCCCTGGCAACTGTTGCTGACCCCCAAAGCGGAAGTGGGCGGGTCCAGGCCCCCTTAAAGCCCCCTGCTATGCCCCGGGGTTGCCCTGGCAACTGTTGCTGGCCCCCAAAGCGGAAGTGGGCGGGTCCAGGCCCCCTTAAGCCCCCTGCCATGCCCAGGGTTGCCCTGGCAAATGTTGCTGGCCCCCAAAGCGGAAGTGGGCGGGTCCGGGCCCCCTTAAGCCCCCTGCCATGCCCAGGGTTGCCCTGGCAACTGTTGCTGGCCCACAAAGCGGAAGTGGGCGGGTCCAGGCCCCCTTAAGTCCCCTGCCATGCCCAGGGTTGCCCTGGCAACTGTTGCTGGCCCCCAAAGCGGAAGTGGGTGGGTCCAGGCCCCCTTAAGCCCCCTGCCATGCCCAGGGTTGCCCTGGCAACTGTAGCTGGCCCCAAAAGCGGATGTGGGCGGGTCCAGGCCCCCTTAAGCCCCCTGCCATGCCCAGGGTTGCCCTGGCAACTGTTGATGGCCCCCAAAGCGGAAGTGGGAGGGTCCAGGCCCCCTTAAGCCCCCTGCCATGCCCAGGGTTGCCCTGGCAACTGTTGCTGGCCCCCAAAGCGGAAGTGGGCGGGTCCAGGCCCCCTTAAAGCCCCCTGCCAAGCCCAGGGTTGCCCTGGCAACTGTTGCTGACCCCCAAAGCGGAAGTGGGCGGGTCCAGGCCCCCTTAAAGCCCCCTGCTATGCCCCGGGGTTGCCCTGGCAACTGTTGCTGGCCCCCAAAGCGGAAGTGGGCGGGTCCAGGCCCCCTTAAGCCCCCTGCCATGCCCAGGGTTGCCCTGGCAAATGTTGCTGGCCCCCAAAGCGGAAGTGGGCGGGTCTGGGCCCCCTTAAGCCCCCTGCCATGCCCAGGGTTGCCCTGGCAACTGTTGCTGGCCCACAAAGCGGAAGTGGGCGGGTCCAGGCCCCCTTAAGTCCCCTGCCATGCCCAGGGTTGCCCTGGCAACTGTTGCTGGCCCCCAAAGCGGAAGTGGGCGGGTCCAGGCCCCCTTAAAGCCCCCTGCCATGCCCAGGGTTGCCCTGGCAACTGTTGCTGGCCCCCAAAGCGGAAGTGGGCGGGTCCGGGCCCCCATAAGCCCCCTGCCATGCCCAGGGTTGCCCTGGCAACTGTTGCTGGCCCCCAAAGCGGAAGTGGGCGGGTCCAGGCCCCCTTAAAGCCCCCTGCCATGCCCAGGGTTGCCCTGGCAACTGTTGCTGGCCCCCAAAGCGGAAGTGGGCGGGTCCAGGCCACCTTAAAGCCCCCTGCCATGCCCAGGGTTGCCCTGGCAACTGTTGCTGGCCCCCAAAGCGGAAGTGGGCGGGTCCAGGCCACCTTAAAGCCCCCTGCCATGCCCAGGGTTGCCCTGGCAACTGTTGCTGGCCCCCAAAGCGGAAGTGGGCGGGTCCAGGCAACCTTAAAGCCCCCTGCCATGCCCAGGGTTGCCCTGGCAACTGTTGATGGCCCCCAAAGCGGATGTGGGCGGGTCCAGCCCCCCCTAATCCCCCTGCCATGCCCAGGGTTGCCCTGGCAACTGATGCTGGCCCCCAAAGCGGAAGTGGGCGGGTCCAGGCCCCCTTAAAGCCCCCTGCTATGCCCCGGGGTTCCCCTGGCAACTGTTGCTGGCCCCCAAAGCGGAAGTGGGCGGGTCCAGGCCCCCTTAAAGCCCCCTGCCATGCCCAGGGTTGCCCTGGCAACTGTTGCTGACCCCCAAAGCGGAAGTGGGCGGGTCCGGGCCCCCTTAAGCCCCCTGCCATGCCCAGGGTTGCCCTGGCAACTGTTGCTGGCCCCCAAAGCGGAAGTGGGCGAGTCTGGGCCCCCTTAAGCCCCCTGCCATGCCCAGGGTTGCCCTGGCAACTGTTGCTGGCCCCCAAAGCGGAAGTGGGTGGGTCCAGGCCCCCTTAAGCCCCATGCCATGTCCATGGTTGCCCTGGCAACTGTTGCTGGCCCCCAAAGCGGAAGTGGGCGGGTCCAGGCCCCCTTAAGCCCTCTGCCATGCCCAGGGTTGCCCTGGCAACTGTTGCTGGCCCCCAAAGCGGAAGTGGGCGGATCCAGGCCCCCTTAAGCCCCCTGCCATGCCCAGGGTTGCCCTGGCAACTGTTGCTGGCCCCCAAAGCGGAAGTGGGCGGGTCCAGGCCCCCTTAAGCCCCTGCCATGCCCAGGGTTGCCCTGGCAACTGTTGCTGGCCCCCAAAGCGGAAGTGGGCGGATCCAGGCCCCCTTAAGCCCCCTGCCATGCCCAGGGTTGCCCTGGCAACTGTTGCTGGCCCCCAAAGCGGAAGTGGGCGGGTCCAGGCCCCCTTAAATCCCCCTGCCATGCCCAGGGTTGCCCTGGCAACTGTTGCTGGCCCCCAAAGCGGAAGTGGGTGGGTCCAGGCCCCCTTAAGCCCCCTGCCATGCCCAGGGTTGCCCTGGCAACTGTTGCTGGCCCCCAAAGCGGATGTGGGCGGGTCCAGGCCCCCCTAAGCCCCCTGCCATGCCCAGGGTTGCCCTGGCAACTGTTGCTGGCCCCCAAAGCGGAAGTGGGCGGGTCCAGGCCCCCTTAAAGCCCCCTGCCATGCCCAGGGTTGCCCTGGCAACTGTTGCTGGCCCCCAAAGCGGAAGTGGGTGGGTCCAGGCCACCTTAAAGCCCCCTGCCATGCCCAGGGTTGCCCTGGCAACTGTTGCTGGCCCCTAAAGCGGAAATGGGCGGGTCCAGGCCCCCTTAAATCCCCCTGGTATGCCCAGGGTTGCCCTGGCAACTGTTGCTGGCCCCCAAAGCGGAAGTGGGTGGGTCCAGGCCCCCTTAAGCCCCCTGCCATGCCCAGGGTTGCCCTGGCAACTGTAGTTGGCCCCAAAAGCGGATGTGGGCGGGTCCAGGCCCCCTTAAGCCCCCTGCCATGCCCAGGGTTGCCCTGGCAACTGTTGATGGCCCCAAAGCGGAAGTGGGCGGGTCCAGGCCCCCTTAAGCCCCCTGCCATGCCCAGGGTTGCCCTGGCAACTGTTGCTGGCCCCCAAAGCGGAAGTGGGCGGGTCCAGGCCCCCTTAAAGCCCCCTGCCAAGCCCAGGGTTGCCCTGGCAACTGTTGCTGACCCCCAAAGCGGAAGTGGGCGGGTCCAGGCCCCCTTAAAGCCCCCTGCTATGCCCCGGGGTTGCCCTGGCAACTGTTGCTGGCCCCCAAAGCGGAAGTGGGCGGGTCCAGGCCCCCTTAAGCCCCCTGCCATGCCCAGGGTTGCCCTGGCAAATGTTGCTGGCCCCCAAAGCGGAAGTGGGCGGGTCCGGGCCCCCTTAAGCCCCCTGCCATGCCCAGGGTTGCCCTGGCAACTGTTGCTGGCCCACAAAGCGGAAGTGGGCGGGTCCAGGCCCCCTTAAGTCCCCTGCCATGCCCAGGGTTGCCCTGGCAACTGTTGCTGGCCCCCAAAGCGGAAGTGGGTGGGTCCAGGCCCCCTTAAGCCCCCTGCCATGCCCAGGGTTGCCCTGGCAACTGTAGCTGGCCCCAAAAGCGGATGTGGGCGGGTCCAGGCCCCCTTAAGCCCCCTGCCATGCCCAGGGTTGCCCTGGCAACTGTTGATGGCCCCCAAAGCGGAAGTGGGAGGGTCCAGGCCCCCTTAAGCCCCCTGCCATGCCCAGGGTTGCCCTGGCAACTGTTGCTGGCCCCCAAAGCGGAAGTGGGCGGGTCCAGGCCCCCTTAAAGCCCCCTGCCAAGCCCAGGGTTGCCCTGGCAACTGTTGCTGACCCCCAAAGCGGAAGTGGGCGGGTCCAGGCCCCCTTAAAGCCCCCTGCTATGCCCCGGGGTTGCCCTGGCAACTGTTGCTGGCCCCCAAAGCGGAAGTGGGCGGGTCCAGGCCCCCTTAAGCCCCCTGCCATGCCCAGGGTTGCCCTGGCAAATGTTGCTGGCCCCCAAAGCGGAAGTGGGCGGGTCTGGGCCCCCTTAAGCCCCCTGCCATGCCCAGGGTTGCCCTGGCAACTGTTGCTGGCCCACAAAGCGGAAGTGGGCGGGTCCAGGCCCCCTTAAGTCCCCTGCCATGCCCAGGGTTGCCCTGGCAACTGTTGCTGGCCCCCAAAGCGGAAGTGGGCGGGTCCAGGCCCCCTTAAAGCCCCCTGCCATGCCCAGGGTTGCCCTGGCAACTGTTGCTGGCCCCCAAAGCGGAAGTGGGCGGGTCCGGGCCCCCATAAGCCCCCTGCCATGCCCAGGGTTGCCCTGGCAACTGTTGCTGGCCCCCAAAGCGGAAGTGGGCGGGTCCAGGCCCCCTTAAAGCCCCCTGCCATGCCCAGGGTTGCCCTGGCAACTGTTGCTGGCCCCCAAAGCGGAAGTGGGCGGGTCCAGGCCACCTTAAAGCCCCCTGCCATGCCCAGGGTTGCCCTGGCAACTGTTGCTGGCCCCCAAAGCGGAAGTGGGCGGGTCCAGGCCACCTTAAAGCCCCCTGCCATGCCCAGGGTTGCCCTGGCAACTGTTGCTGGCCCCCAAAGCGGAAGTGGGCGGGTCCAGGCAACCTTAAAGCCCCCTGCCATGCCCAGGGTTGCCCTGGCAACTGTTGATGGCCCCCAAAGCGGATGTGGGCGGGTCCAGCCCCCCCTAATCCCCCTGCCATGCCCAGGGTTGCCCTGGCAACTGATGCTGGCCCCCAAAGCGGAAGTGGGCGGGTCCAGGCCCCCTTAAAGCCCCCTGCTATGCCCCGGGGTTCCCCTGGCAACTGTTGCTGGCCCCCAAAGCGGAAGTGGGCGGGTCCAGGCCCCCTTAAAGCCCCCTGCCATGCCCAGGGTTGCCCTGGCAACTGTTGCTGACCCCCAAAGCGGAAGTGGGCGGGTCCGGGCCCCCTTAAGCCCCCTGCCATGCCCAGGGTTGCCCTGGCAACTGTTGCTGGCCCCCAAAGCGGAAGTGGGCGAGTCTGGGCCCCCTTAAGCCCCCTGCCATGCCCAGGGTTGCCCTGGCAACTGTTGCTGGCCCCCAAAGCGGAAGTGGGTGGGTCCAGGCCCCCTTAAGCCCCATGCCATGTCCATGGTTGCCCTGGCAACTGTTGCTGGCCCCCAAAGCGGAAGTGGGCGGGTCCAGGCCCCCTTAAGCCCTCTGCCATGCCCAGGGTTGCCCTGGCAACTGTTGCTGGCCCCCAAAGCGGAAGTGGGCGGATCCAGGCCCCCTTAAGCCCCCTGCCATGCCCAGGGTTGCCCTGGCAACTGTTGCTGGCCCCCAAAGCGGAAGTGGGCGGGTCCAGGCCCCCTTAAGCCCCTGCCATGCCCAGGGTTGCCCTGGCAACTGTTGCTGGCCCCCAAAGCGGAAGTGGGCGGATCCAGGCCCCCTTAAGCCCCCTGCCATGCCCAGGGTTGCCCTGGCAACTGTTGCTGGCCCCCAAAGCGGAAGTGGGCGGGTCCAGGCCCCCTTAAATCCCCCTGCCATGCCCAGGGTTGCCCTGGCAACTGTTGCTGGCCCCCAAAGCGGAAGTGGGTGGGTCCAGGCCCCCTTAAGCCCCCTGCCATGCCCAGGGTTGCCCTGGCAACTGTTGCTGGCCCCCAAAGCGGATGTGGGCGGGTCCAGGCCCCCCTAAGCCCCCTGCCATGCCCAGGGTTGCCCTGGCAACTGTTGCTGGCCCCCAAAGCGGAAGTGGGCGGGTCCAGGCCCCCTTAAAGCCCCCTGCCATGCCCAGGGTTGCCCTGGCAACTGTTGCTGGCCCCCAAAGCGGAAGTGGGTGGGTCCAGGCCACCTTAAAGCCCCCTGCCATGCCCAGGGTTGCCCTGGCAACTGTTGCTGACCCCCAAAGCGGAAGTGGGCGGGTCCAGGCCCCCTTAAAGCCCCCTGCTATGCCCCGGGGTTGCCCTGGCAACTGTTGCTGGCCCCCAAAGCGGAAGTGGGCGGGTCCAGGCCCCCTTAAGCCCCCTGCCATGCCCAGGGTTGCCCTGGCAAATGTTGCTGGCCCCCAAAGCGGAAGTGGGCGGGTCCAGGCCCCCTTAAAGCCCCCTGCCATGCCCAGGGTTGCCCTGGCAACTGTTGCTGGCCCCCAAAGCGGAAGTGGGCGGGTCCGGGCCCCCATAAGCCCCCTGCCATGCCCAGGGTTGCCCTGGCAACTGTTGCTGGCCCCCAAAGCGGAAGTGGGCGGGTCCAGGCCCCCTTAAAGCCCCCTGCCATGCCCAGGGTTGCCCTGGCAACTGTTGCTGGCCCCCAAAGCGGAAGTGGGCGGGTCCAGGCCACCTTAAAGCCCCCTGCCATGCCCAGGGTTGCCCTGGCAACTGTTGCTGGCCCCCAAAGCGGAAGTGGGCGGGTCCAGGCAACCTTAAAGCCCCCTGCCATGCCCAGGGTTGCCCTGGCAACTGTTGCTGGCCCCTAAAGCGGAAATGGGCGGGTCCAGGCCCCCTTAAAACCCCCTGTTATGCCCAGGGTTGCCCTGGCAACTGTTGATGGCCCCCAAAGTGGATGTGGGCGGGTCCAGCCCCCCCTAAGCCCCCTGCCATGCCCAGGGTTGCCCTGGCAACTGATGCTGGCCCCCAAAGCGGAAGTGGGCGGGTCCAGGCCCCCTTAAAGCCCCCTGCTATGCCCCGGGGTTCCCCTGGCAACTGTTGCTGGCCCCCAAAGCGGAAGTGGGCGGGTCCAGGCCCCCTTAAAGCCCCCTGCCATGCCCAGGGTTGCCCTGGCAACTGTTGCTGACCCCCAAAGCGGAAGTGGGCGGGTCCAGGCCCCCTTAAGCCCCCTGCCATGCCCAGGGTTGCCCTGGCAACTGTTGCTGGCCCCCAAAGCGGAAGTGGGCGAGTCTGGGCCCCCTTAAGCCCCCTGCCATGCCCAGGGTTGCCCTGGCAACTGTTGCTGGCCCCAAAAGCGGATGTGGGCGGGTCCAGGCCCCCCTAAGCCCCCTGCCATGCCCAGGGTTGCCCTGGCAACTGTTTCTGGCCCCCAAAGCGGAAGTGGGCGGGTCCAGGCCCCCTTAAGCCCCCTGCCATGCCCAGGGTTGCCCTGGCAACTGTTGCTGGCCCCCAAAGCGGAAGTGGGCGGGTCCTGGCGCCCTTAAGCCCCCTGCCATGCATAATGTTGCCCTGGCAACTGTTGCTGGCCCCCAAAGCGGAAGTGGGCGGGTCCTGGCGCCCTTAAGCCCCCTGCCATGCATAATGTTGCCCTGGCAACTGTTGCTGGCCCCCAAAGCGGAAGTGGGCGGGTCCAGGCCCCCTTAAGCCCCCTGCCATGCCCAGGGTTGCCCTAGCAACTGTTGCTGGCCCCCAAAGCGGAAGTGGGCGGGTCCTGGCCCCCTTAAGCCCCCTGCCATGCCCAAAGTTGCCCTTGCAACTGTTGCTGGCCCCCAAAGCGGAAGTGGGCGGGTCCTGGCCCCCTTAAGCCCATTGCCATGCCCAGGTTTGCCCTGGCAACTGTTGCTGGCCCCCAAAGCGGAAGTGGGCGGGTCGAAGGCCCCCTTAAATCCCCCTGCCATGCCCAGGGTTGCCTTGGCAACTGTTGCTGGCCCCCAAAGCGGAAGTGGGCGGGTCGAAGGCCCCCTTAAATCCCCCTGCCATGCCCAGGGTTGCCTTGGCAACTGTTGCTGGCCCCCAAAGCGGAAGTGGGCGGGTCCAGGCCCCCTTAAGCCCCCTGTCATGCCCAGGGTTGCCCTGGCAACTGTTGCTGGCCCCCAAAGCGGAAGTGGGCGGGTCCAGGCCCCCCTAAGCCCCCTGCCATGCCCAGGGTTGCCCTGGCAACTGTTGCTGGCCCGCAAAGCGGAAGTGGGCGGGTCCAGGCCCCCTTAAATCCCCCTGCCATGCCCAGGGTTGCCCTGGCAACTGTTGCTTGCCCCCAAAGCGGAAGTGGGCGGGTCCAGGCCCCCTTAAAGCCCCCTGCCATGCCCCGGGATTGCCCTGGCAACTGTTGCTGGCCCCCAAAGCGGAAGTGGGCGGGTCCAGGCCCCCTTAAAGCCCCCTGCCATGCCCAGGGTTGCCCTGGCAACTGTTGCTGGCCCCCAAAGCGGAAGTGGGCGGGTCCAGGCCCCCTTAAGCCCCCTGCCATGCCCAGGGTTGCCCTGGCAACTGTTGATGGCCCCCAAAGCGGATGTGGGCGGGTCCAGCCCCCCTAAGCCCCCTGCCATGCCCAGGGTTGCCCTGGCAACTGTTGCTTGCCCCCAAAGCGGAAGTGGGCGGGTCCAGGCCCCCTTAAATCCCCCTGCCATGCCCAGGGTTGCCCTGGCAACTGTTGCTTGCCCCCAAAGCGGAAGTGGGCGGGTCCAGGCCCCCTTAAAGCCCCCTGCTATGCCCCGGGGTTGCCCTGGCAACTGTTGATGGCCCCCAAAGCGGAAGTGGGCGGGTCCAGGCCCCATTAAGCCCCCTGCCATGCCCAGGGTTGCCCTGGCAACTGTTGCTGGCCCCCAAAGCGGAAGTGGGCGAGTCCAGGCCCCCTTAAGCCCCCTGCCATGCCCAGGGTTGCCCTGGCAACTGTTGCTGGCCCCCAAAGCGGAAGTGGGTGGGTCCAGGCCCCCTTAAGCCCCCTGCCATGCCCAGGGTTGCCCTGGCAACTGTAGCTGGCCCCAAAAGCGGATGTGGGCGGGTCCAGGCCCCCTTAAGCCCCCTGCCATGCCCAGGGTTGCCCTGGCAACTGTTGATGGCCCCCAAAGCGGAAGTGGGCGGGTCCAGGCCCCCTTAAGCCCCCTGCCATGCCCAGGGTTGCCCTGGCAACTGTTGCTGGCCCCCAAAGCGGAAGTGGGCGGGTCCAGGCCACCTTAAAGCCCCCTGCCATGCCCAGGGTTGCCCTGGCAACTGTTGCTGGCCCCCAAAGCGGAAGTGGGCGGGTCCAGGCAACCTTAAAGCCCCCTGCCATGCCCAGGGTTGCCCTGGCAACTGTTGCTGGCCCCTAAAGCGGAAATGGGCGGGTCCAGGCCCCCTTAAAACCCCCTGTTATGCCCAGGGTTGCCCTGGCAACTGTTGATGGCCCCCAAAGTGGATGTGGGCGGGTCCAGCCCCCCCTAAGCCCCCTGCCATGCCCAGGGTTGCCCTGGCAACTGATGCTGGCCCCCAAAGCGGAAGTGGGCGGGTCCAGGCCCCCTTAAAGCCCCCTGCTATGCCCCGGGGTTCCCCTGGCAACTGTTGCTGGCCCCCAAAGCGGAAGTGGGCGGGTCCAGGCCCCCTTAAAGCCCCCTGCCATGCCCAGGGTTGCCCTGGCAACTGTTGCTGACCCCCAAAGCGGAAGTGGGCGGGTCCAGGCCCCCTTAAGCCCCCTGCCATGCCCAGGGTTGCCCTGGCAACTGTTGCTGGCCCCCAAAGCGGAAGTGGGCGAGTCTGGGCCCCCTTAAGCCCCCTGCCATGCCCAGGGTTGCCCTGGCAACTGTTGCTGGCCCCAAAAGCGGATGTGGGCGGGTCCAGGCCCCCCTAAGCCCCCTGCCATGCCCAGGGTTGCCCTGGCAACTGTTTCTGGCCCCCAAAGCGGAAGTGGGCGGGTCCAGGCCCCCTTAAGCCCCCTGCCATGCCCAGGGTTGCCCTGGCAACTGTTGCTGGCCCCCAAAGCGGAAGTGGGCGGGTCCTGGCGCCCTTAAGCCCCCTGCCATGCATAATGTTGCCCTGGCAACTGTTGCTGGCCCCCAAAGCGGAAGTGGGCGGGTCCTGGCGCCCTTAAGCCCCCTGCCATGCATAATGTTGCCCTGGCAACTGTTGCTGGCCCCCAAAGCGGAAGTGGGCGGGTCCAGGCCCCCTTAAGCCCCCTGCCATGCCCAGGGTTGCCCTAGCAACTGTTGCTGGCCCCCAAAGCGGAAGTGGGCGGGTCCTGGCCCCCTTAAGCCCCCTGCCATGCCCAAAGTTGCCCTTGCAACTGTTGCTGGCCCCCAAAGCGGAAGTGGGCGGGTCCTGGCCCCCTTAAGCCCATTGCCATGCCCAGGTTTGCCCTGGCAACTGTTGCTGGCCCCCAAAGCGGAAGTGGGCGGGCCCAGGTCCCCTTAAGCCCCCTGCCATGCCCAGGGTTGCCCTGGCAACTGTTGCTGGCCCCCAAAGCGGAAGTGGGCGGGTCCAGGCCCCCTTAAGCCCCCTGTCATGCCCAGGGTTGCCCTGGCAACTGTTGCTGGCCCCCAAAGCGGAAGTGGGCGGGTCCAGGCCCCCTTAAGCCCCCTGCCATGCCCAGGGTTGTCCTGGCAACTGTTGCTGGCCCCCAAAGCGGAAGTGGGCGGGTCGAAGGCCCCCTTAAATCCCCCTGCCATGCCCAGGGTTGCCTTGGCAACTGTTGCTGGCCCCCAAAGCGGAAGTGGGCGGGTCCAGGCCCCCTTAAGCCCCCTGTCATGCCCAGGGTTGCCCTGGCAACTGTTGCTGGCCCCCAAAGCGGAAGTGGGCGGGTCCAGGCCCCCCTAAGCCCCCTGCCATGCCCAGGGTTGCCCTGGCAACTGTTGCTGGCCCGCAAAGCGGAAGTGGGCGGGTCCAGGCCCCCTTAAATCCCCCTGCCATGCCCAGGGTTGCCCTGGCAACTGTTGCTTGCCCCCAAAGCGGAAGTGGGCGGGTCCAGGCCCCCTTAAAGCCCCCTGCCATGCCCCGGGATTGCCCTGGCAACTGTTGCTGGCCCCCAAAGCGGAAGTGGGCGGGTCCAGGCCCCCTTAAAGCCCCCTGCCATGCCCAGGGTTGCCCTGGCAACTGTTGCTGGCCCCCAAAGCGGAAGTGGGCGGGTCCAGGCCCCCTTAAGCCCCCTGCCATGCCCAGGGTTGCCCTGGCAACTGTTGATGGCCCCCAAAGCGGATGTGGGCGGGTCCAGCCCCCCTAAGCCCCCTGCCATGCCCAGGGTTGCCCTGGCAACTGTTGCTTGCCCCCAAAGCGGAAGTGGGCGGGTCCAGGCCCCCTTAAATCCCCCTGCCATGCCCAGGGTTGCCCTGGCAACTGTTGCTTGCCCCCAAAGCGGAAGTGGGCGGGTCCAGGCCCCCTTAAAGCCCCCTGCTATGCCCCGGGGTTGCCCTGGCAACTGTTGATGGCCCCCAAAGCGGAAGTGGGCGGGTCCAGGCCCCATTAAGCCCCCTGCCATGCCCAGGGTTGCCCTGGCAACTGTTGCTGGCCCCCAAAGCGGAAGTGGGCGAGTCCAGGCCCCCTTAAGCCCCCTGCCATGCCCAGGGTTGCCCTGGCAACTGTTGCTGGCCCCCAAAGCGGAAGTGGGTGGGTCCAGGCCCCCTTAAGCCCCCTGCCATGCCCAGGGTTGCCCTGGCAACTGTAGCTGGCCCCAAAAGCGGATGTGGGCGGGTCCAGGCCCCCTTAAGCCCCCTGCCATGCCCAGGGTTGCCCTGGCAACTGTTGATGGCCCCCAAAGCGGAAGTGGGCGGGTCCAGGCCCCCTTAAGCCCCCTGCCATGCCCAGGGTTGCCCTGGCAACTGTTGCTGGCCCCCAAAGCGGAAGTGGGCGGGTCCAGGCCCCCTTAAAGCCCCCTGCCAAGCCCAGGGTTGCCCTGGCAACTGTTGCTGACCCCCAAAGCGGAAGTGGGCGGGTCCAGGCCCCCTTAAAGCCCCCTGCTATGCCCCGGGGTTGCCCTGGCAACTGTTGCTGGCCCCCAAAGCGGAAGTGGGCGGGTCCAGGCCCCCTTAAGCCCCCTGCCATGCCCAGGGTTGCCCTGGCAAATGTTGCTGGCCCCCCAAGCGGAAGTGGGCGGGTCCAGGCCCCCTTAAGCCCCCTGCCATGCCCAGGGTTCCCTGGCAACTGTTGCTGGCCCCCAAAGTGGAAGTGGGCGGGTCCAGGCCCCCTTAAGCCCCCTGCCATGCCCAGGGTTGCCCTGGCAACTGTTGCTGGCCCCCAAAGCGGAAGTGGGCGGGTCCTGGCCCTCTTAAGCCCCCTGCCATGCCCAAAGTTGCTCTGGCAACTGTTGCTGGCCCCCAAAGCAGAAGTGGGCGGGTCCTGGCCCCCTTAAGCCCCTTCCCATGCCCAGGTTTGCCCTGGCAACTGTTGCTGGCCCCCAAAGCGGAAGTGGGCGGGTACAGGTCCCCTTAAGCCCCCTGCCATGCCCAGGGTTGCCCTGGCAACTGTTGCTGGCCCCCAAAGCGGAAGTGGGCGGGTCCAGGTCCCCTTAAGCCCCTTGCCGTGCCCAAGGTTGCCCTGGCAACTGTTGCTGGCCCCCAAAGCGGAAGTGGGCGGGTCCAGGCCCCCTTAATCCCCCTGCCATGCCCAGGGTTGCCCTGGCAACTCTTGCTGGCCCCCAAAGCGGAAGTGGGCGGGTCCAGGCACCCTTAAGCCCCCTACCATGCCCAGGGTTGCCCTGGCCACTGTTGCTGGCCCCCAAAGCGGAAGTGGGCGGGTCCAGGCCCCCTTAATCCCCCTGCCATGCCCAGGGTTGCCCTGGCAACTGTTGCTGGCCCCCAAAACGAAAGTGGGCGGGTCCAGGCACCCTTAATCCCCCTGCCATGCCCAGGGTTGCCCTGGCAACTGTTGCTGGCCCCCAAAGCGGAAGTGGGCGGGTCCAGGTCCCCTTAAGCCCCCTGCCATGCCCAGGGTTGCCCTGGCAACTGTTGCTGGCCCCCAAAGCGGAAGTGGGCGGGTCCTGGCCCCCTTAAGCCCCCTGCCATGCCCAAAGTTGCCCTGGCAACTGTTGCTGGCCCCCAAAGCGGAAGTGGGCGGGTCCTGGCCCCCTTAAGCCCCTTGCCATGCCCAGGTTTGCCCTGGCAACTGTTGCTGGCCCCCAAAGCGGAAGTGGGCGGGTCCAGGTCCCCTTAAGCCCCCTGCCATGCCCAGGGTTGCCCTGGCAACTGTTGCTGGCCCCCAAAGCGGAAGTGGGCGGGTCCAGGTCCCCTTAAGCTCCCTGCCATGCCCAGGGTTGCTTTGGCAACTGTTGCTGGCCCCCAAAGTGGAAGTAGGCGGGTCCATGCACCCTTAAGCCCCCTACCATGCCCAGGGTTACCCTGGCAACTGTTGCTGGCCCCCAAAGGGGAAGTGGGCGGGTCCAGGCCCCCTTAATCCCCCTGCCATGCCCAGGGTTGCCCTGGCAACTGTTGCTGGCCCCCAAAGCGGAAGTGGGCGGGTACAGGTCCCCTTAAGCCACCTGCCATGCCCAGGGTTGCCCTGGCAACTGTTGCTGGCCCCCAAAGCGGAAGTGGGCGGGTCCAGGTCCCCTTAAGCCCCTTGCCGTGCCCAAGGTTGCCCTGGCAACTGTTGCTTGCCCCCAAAGCGGAAGTGGGCGGGTCCAGGCCCCCTTAATCCCCCTGCCATGCCCAGGGTTGCCCTGGCAACTCTTGCTGGCCCCCAAAGCGGAAGTGGGCGGGTCCAGGCACCCTTAAGCCCCCTACCATGCCCAGGGTTGCCCTGGCAACTGTTGCTGGCCCCCAAAGCGGAAGTGGGCGGGTCCAGGCCCCCTTAATCCCCCTGCCATGCCCAGGGTTGCCCTGGCAACTGTTGCTGGCCCCCAAAACGAAAGTGGGCGGGTCCAGGCACCCTTAATCCCCCTGCCATGCCCAGGGTTGCCCTGGCAACTGTTGCTGGCCCCCAAAGCGGAAGTGGGCGGGTCCAGGTCCCCTTAAGCCCCCTGCCATGCCCAGGGTTGCCCTGACAACTGTTACTGGCCCCCAAAGCGGAAGTGGGCGGGTCCTGGCCCCCTTAAGCCCCCTGCCATGCCCAAAGTTGCCCTGGCAACTGTTGCTGGCCCCCAAAGCGGAAGTTGGCGGGTCCTGGCCCCCTTAAGCCCCTTGCCATGCCCAGGTTTGCCCTGGCAACTGTTGCTGGCCCCCAAAGCGGAAGTGGGCGGGTCCAGGTCCCCTTAAGCCCCCTGCCTTGCCCAGGGTTGCCCTGGCAACTGTTGCTGGCCCCCAAAGCGGAAGTGGGCGGGTCCAGGTCCCCTTAAGACCCCTGCCATGCCCAGGGTTGCCCTGGCAACTGTTGCTGGCCCCCAAAGTGGAAGTAGGCGGGTCCAGGCACCCTTAAGCCCCCTACCATGCCCAGGGTTGCCCTGGCAACTGTTGCTGGCCCCCAAAGCGGAAGTGGGCGGGTACAGGTCCCCTTAAGCCACCTGCCATGCCCAGGGTTGCCCTGGCAACTGTTGCTGGCCCCCAAAGCGGAAGTGGGCGGGTCCAGGTCCCCTTAAGCCCCTTGCCGTGCCCAAGGTTGCCCTGGCAACTGTTGCTTGCCCCCAAAGCGGAAGTGGGCGGGTCCAGGCCCCCTTAATCCCCCTGCCATGCCCAGGGTTGCCCTGGCAACTCTTGCTGGCCCCCAAAGCGGAAGTGGGCGGGTCCAGGCACCCTTAAGCCCCCTACCATGCCCAGGGTTGCCCTGGCAACTGTTGCTGGCCCCCAAAGCGGAAGTGGGCGGGTCCAGGCCCCCTTAATCCCCCTGCCATGCCCAGGGTTGCCCTGGCAACTGTTGCTGGCCCCCAAAACGAAAGTGGGCGGGTCCAGGCACCCTTAATCCCCCTGCCATGCCCAGGGTTGCCCTGGCAACTGTTGCTGGCCCCCAAAGCGGAAGTGGGCGGGTCCAGGTCCCCTTAAGCCCCCTGCCATGCCCAGGGTTGCCCTGGCAACTGTTGCTGGCCCCCAAAGCGGAAGTGGGCGGGTCCTGGCCCCCTTAAGCCCCCTGCCATGCCCAAAGTTGCCCTGGCAACTGTTGCTGGCCCCCAAAGCGGAAGTTGGCGGGTCCTGGCCCCCTTAAGCCCCTTGCCATGCCCAGGTTTGCCCTGGCAACTGTTGCTGGCCCCCAAAGCGGAAGTGGGCGGGTCCAGGTCCCCTTAAGCCCCCTGCCATGCCCAGGGTTGCCCTGGCAACTGTTGCTGGCCCCCAAAGCGGAAGTGGGCGGGTCCAGGTCCCCTTAAGCCCCCTGCCATGCCCAGGGTTGCCCTGGCAACTGTTGCTGGCCCCCAAAGTGGAAGTAGGCGGGTCCAGGCACCCTTAAGCCCCCTACCATGCCCAGGGTTGCCCTGGCAACTGTTGCTGGCCCCCAAAGCGGAAGTGGGCGGGTCCAGGCCCCCTTAATCCCCCTGCCATGCCCAAGGTTGCCCTGGCAACTGTTGCTGGCCCCCAAAGCGGAAGTGGGCGGGTCCAGGCCCCCTTAAGCCCCCTGCCATGCCCAGGGTTGCCCTGGCAACTGTTGCTGGCCCCCAAAGCGGAAGTGGGCGGGTCCAGGCCCCCATAAGCCCCCTGCCATGCCCAGGGTTGCCCTGGCAACTGTTGCTGGCCCCCATAGCGGAAGTGGGCGGGTCCAGGCCCCCTTAATCCTCCTGCCATGCCCAGGGTTGCCCTGGCAACTGTTGCTGGCCCCCAAAACGGAAGTGGGCGGGTCCAGGCACCCTTAATCCTCCTGCCATGCCCAGGGTTGCCCTGGCAACTGTTGCTGGCCCCCAAAACGGAAGTGGGCGGGTCCAGGCACCCTTAATCCCCCTGCCCTGCCCAGGGTTGCCCTGGCAACTGTTGCTGGCCCCCAAAGCGGAAGTGGGCGGGTCCAGGCCCCTCTAAGCCCCCTGCCATGCCCAGGGTTGCCCTGGCAACTGTTGCTGGCCCCCAAAGCGGATGTGGGCGGGTCCAGGCCCCTCTAAGCCCCCTGCCATGCCCAGGGTTGCCCTGGCAACTGTTGCTGGCCCCCAAAGCGGAAGTGGGCGGGTCCTGGCGCCCTTAAGCCCCCTGCCATGCCCAATGTTGCCCTGGCAACTGTTGCTGGCCCCCAAAGCGGAAATGGGCGGGTCCAGGCCCCCTTAAGCCCCCTGCCATGCCCAGGGTTTCCTGGCAACTGTTGCTGGCCCCCAAAGCGGAAGTGGGCGGGTCCAGGCGCCCTTATGCCCCCTGCCATGCCCAGGGTTGTCCTGGCAACTGTTGCTGGCCCCCAAAGCGGAAGTGGGCGGGTCCAGGCCCCCTTAAGCCCCCTGCCATGCCCAGGGTTGCCCTGGCAACTGTTGCTGGCCCCCAAAGCGGAAGTGGGCGGGTCCTGGCCCCCTTAAGCCCCCTGCCATGCCCAAAGTTGCCCTGGCAACTGTTGCTGGCCCCCAAAGCGGAAGTGGGCGGGTCCAGGCCCCCTTAAGCTCCCTGCCATGCCCAGGGTTGCCCTGGCAACTGTTGCTGGCCCCCAAAGCGGAAGTGGGCGGGTCCAGGCCCCCTTAATCCCCCTGCCATGCCCAGGGTTGACCTGGCAACTGTTGCTGGCCCCCAAAGCGGAAGTGGGCGGGTCCAGGTCCCCTTAAGCCCCCTGCCATGCCCAGGGTTGCCCTGGCAACTGTTGCTGGCCCCCAAAGCGGAAGTGGGCGGGTCCTGGCCCCCTTAAGCCCCCTGCCATGCCCAGGGTTGCCCTGGCAACTCTTGCTGGCCCCCAAAGCGGAAGTGGGCGGGTCCAGGTCCCCTTAAGCTCCCTGCCATGCCCAGGGTTGCCCTGGCAACTGTTGCTGGCCCCCAAAGTGGAAGTAGGCGGGTCCAGGCACCCTTAAGCCCCCTACCATGCCCAGGGTTACCCTGGCAACTGTTGCTGGCCCCCAAAGGGGAAGTGGGCGGGTCCAGGCCCCCTTAATCCCCCTGCCATGCCCAGGGTTGCCCTGGCAACTGTTGCTGGCCCCCAAAGCGGAAGTGGGCGGGTACAGGTCCCCTTAAGCCCCCTAGCATGCCCAGGGTTGCCCTGGCAACTGTTGCTGGCCCCCAAAGCGGAAGTGGGCGGGTACAGGTCCCCTTAAGCCACCTGCCATGCCCAGGGTTGCCCTGGCAACTGTTGCTGGCCCCCAAAGCGGAAGTGGGCGGGTCCAGGACCCCTTAAGCCCCTTGCCGTGCCCAAGGTTGCCCTGGCAACTGTTGCTTGCCCCCAAAGCGGAAGTGGGCGGGTCCAGGCCCCCTTAATCCCCCTGCCATGCCCAGGGTTGCCCTGGCAACTCTTGCTGGCCCCCAAAGCGGAAGTGGGCGGGTCCAGGCACCCTTAAGCCCCCTACCATGCCCAGGGTTGCCCTGGCAACTGTTGCTGGCCCCCAAAGCGGAAGTGGGCGGGTCCAGGCCCCCTTAATCCCCCTGCCATGCCCAGGGTTGCCCTGGCAACTGTTGCTGGCCCCCAAAACGAAAGTGGGCGGGTCCAGGCACCCTTAATCCCCCTGCCATGCCCAGGGTTGCCCTGGCAACTGTTGCTGGCCCTCAAAGCGGAAGTGGGCGGGTCCAGGTCCCCTTAAGCCCCCTGCCATGCCCAGGGTTGCCCTGGCAACTGTTGCTGGCCCCCAAAGCGGAAGTGGGCGGGTCCTGGCCCCCTTAAGCCCCCTGCCATGCCCAAAGTTGCCCTGGCAACTGTTGCTGGCCCCCAAAGCGGAAGTTGGCGGGTCCTGGCCCCCTTAAGCCCCTTGCCATGCCCAGGTTTGCCCTGGCAACTGTTGCTGGCCCCCAAAGCGGAAGTGGGCGGGTCCAGGTCCCCTTAAGCCCCCTGCCATGCCCAGGGTTGCCCTGGCAACTGTTGCTGGCCCCCAAAGCGGAAGTGGGCGGGTCCAGGTCCCCTTAAGCCCCCTGCCATGCCCAGGGTTGCCCTGGCAACTGTTGCTGGCCCCCAAAGTGGAAGTAGGCGGGTCCAGGCACCCTTAAGCCCCCTACCATGCCCAGGGTTGCCCTGGCAACTGTTGCTGGCCCCCAAAGCGGAAGTGGGCGGGTCCAGGCCCCCTTAATCCCCCTGCCATGCCCAAGGTTGCCCTGGCAACTGTTGCTGGCCCCCAAAGCGGAAGTGGGCGGGTCCAGGCCCCCTTAAGCCCCCTGCCATGCCCAGGGTTGCCCTGGCAACTGTTGCTGGCCCCCAAAGCGGAAGTGGGCGGGTCCAGGCCCCCTTAAGCCCCCTGCCATGCCCAGGGTTGCCCTGGCAACTGTTACTGGCCCCCATAGCGGAAGTGGGCGGGTCCAGGCCCCCTTAATCCTCCTGCCATGCCCAGGGTTGCCCTGGCAACTGTTGCTGGCCCCCAAAACGGAAGTGGGCGGGTCCAGGCACCCTTAATCCCCCTGCCCTGCCCAGGGTTGCCCTGGCAACTGTTGCTGGCCCCCAAATCGGAAGTGGGCGGGTCCAGGCCCCTCTAAGCCCCCTGCCATGCCCAGGGTTGCCCTGGCAACTGTTGCTGGCCCCCAAAGCGGATGTGGGCGGGTCCAGGCCCCTCTAAGCCCCCTGCCATGCCCAGGGTTGCCCTGGCAACTGTTGCTGGCCCCCAAAGCGGAAGTGGGCGGGTCCTGGCGCCCTTAAGCCCCCTGCCATGCCCAATGTTGCCCTGGCAACTGTTGCTGGCCCCCAAAGCGGAAATGGGCGGGTCCAGGCCCCCTTAAGCCCCCTGCCATGCCCAGGGTTTCCTGGCAACTGTTGCTGGCCCCCAAAGCGGAAGTGGGCGGGTCCAGGCGCCCTTAAGCCCCCTGCCATGCCCAGGGTTGTCCTGGCAACTGTTGCTGGCCCCCAAAGCGGAAGTGGGCGGGTCCAGGCCCCCTTAAGCCCCCTGCCATGCCCAGGGTTGCCCTGGCAACTGTTGCTGGCCCCCAAAGCGGAAGTGGGCGGGTCCAGGCCCCCTTAAGCTCCCTGCCATGCCCAGGGTTGCCCTGGCAACTGTTGCTGGCCCCCAAAGCGGAAGTGGGCGGGTCCAGGCACCCTTAATCCCCCTGCCATGCCCAGGGTTGACCTGGCAACTGTTGCTGGCCCCCAAAGCGGAAGTGGGCGGGTCCAGGTCCCCTTAAGCCCCCTGCCATGCCCAGGGTTGCCCTGGCAACTGTTGCTGGCCCCCAAAGCGGAAGTGGGCGGGTCCTGGCCCCCTTAAGCCCCCTGCCATGCCCAGGGTTGCCCTGGCAACTCTTGCTGGCCCCCAAAGCGGAAGTGGGCGGGTCCAGGCACCCTTAAGCCCCCTACCATGCCCAGGGTTGCCCTGGCCACTGTTGCTGGCCCCCAAAGCGGAAGTGGGCGGGTCCAGGCCCCCTTAATCCCCCTGCCATGCCCAGGGTTGCCCTGGCAACTGTTGCTGGCCCCCAAAACGAAAGTGGGCGGGTCCAGGCACCCTTAATCCCCCTGCCATGCCCAGGGTTGCCCTGGCAACTGTTGCTGGCCCCCAAAGCGGAAGTGGGCGGGTCCAGGTCCCCTTAAGCCCCCTGCCATGCCCAGGGTTGCCCTGGCAACTGTTGCTGGCCCCCAAAGCGGAAGTGGGCGGGTCCTGGCCCCCTTAAGCCCCCTGCCATGCCCAAAGTTGCCCTGGCAACTGTTGCTGGCCCCCAAAGCGGAAGTGGGCGGGTCCAGGTCCCCTTAAGCCCCCTGCCATGCCCAGGGTTGCCCTGGCAACTGTTGCTGGCCCCCAAAGCGGAAGTGGGCGGGTCCAGGTCCCCTTAAGCCCCCTGCCATGCCCAGGGTTGCCCTGGCAACTGTTGCTGGCCCCCAAAGTGGAAGTAGGCGGGTCCAGGCACCCTTAAGCCCCCTACCATGCCCAGGGTTGCCCTGGCAACTGTTGCTGGCCCCCAAAGCGGAAGTGGGCGGGTCCAGGCCCCCTTAATCCCCCTGCCATGCCCAAGGAATTTCTGGATGTCATTTTAAAACACAGGGAGCTAGCTCATCCCAAAGAGACATGTTGTCTCTTCCCTTGTAAACTATTTGCATTTCAAAAGAAGGGTCTCATGCTGGGATTTGTTGGGATTTCACACCTACACTGAAGGAATGGCCTCTAACACCTTCCTCAGCCTGCTGGAATACAGTAAGTTAAATGACTCTTACTTCAACCATTGAAAAGAAAAGTTTCCTGGAGAAATATATTTGACTATAGCAATAGCCAAATAAATGCAAACTCTGTTGCTGACACATTCCACTGTAATTCATGGATCACTCTCAGTATAGAGGAAAAAAAAAACTGTTCAATCCTCTCTCATCAAATGCAATTCATACTTGCTCTGTCATTGAGGACCCAATGTATTTGTACACCTCCAGCTTTATACTTTCACTCCGCCCACCACGAAAGGCAGTTCCTATTAATCCAGCACAAGCTTCCATCCTTAAATCACTGGGCATTTTTAAGAGAACTCACCGTGGCAGCCGAGGGAATCGAAGCCGTAAACCTCCTATCAACTGTAACCATCTAAGTAACCGGTCATCAGTCTCTCCAATTTCAAATAGGAGACAAATAGAAGCAGTACCCAACAGACGACCCTGTGCTTTGAAGTACAGATCTGTAAATTCTCGCTCTGTGAATGACTTCCAAGGTGCCAATACACACTACTTAAAGAAAATTGCAGGCCCTCTGGTATGTCCCATCAGGTCTGTCCTTTGTAATGCCAGATCTATAAAAAACAAGACTGCTACAATTGCTGACCTTATCGAATCGTCAGATATAGCCTGTATTACTGAGACTTGGCTGGATGAAAATGCAGCACCTATCCTGGAAGCTGCAGTTCCAACAAACTACTCTGTTATTCACAACCCCAGACTGGACCGCAGGGGAGGCGGGGTGGCCATCTGCTTTAAAAAAGAACTAAAACTTAGGGTCTGCCCAATGGAAATGACTCACTCATTTGAGTGCATTGTTGCCCGGAGTTCTGCACAATTAGGCTTCAGAGTACTTCTCATCTATCGCCCCCCTGGAGATGGAAAGTCATTTCTACAAGAGTTTGCAGATATTGTTGCGGGGCTAGTTCTGGAGCACCAAAGTTGGCTCATACTCGGGGATTTCAATGCATGGGTCGATGATGAGCTCTCAAGCCTTGGCCAAGATCTCATGTGCACAATGAATGCTCTCGGGCTCACTCAAGTCATCCCCTCTGCTACACATAAAAGTGGCCACACTCTTGATCTTGTCTTCCAGATTGGACTAGAAGTATCTGACCTAAAGATAAACCCAGTCACATGGTCAGACCACCACTCAATATGGTTCTCAGTCGCAACCCCTCAAAATAGATCTGTGCCCATGGAATTGACCAAATATCGCCCAAGGAGGGCTATGACTCCTCAGGCCATGGCAGCTAACTTGAACCTCTCAGCAGTGATGGGGACCTGTAAAGATCCATGTTCCCTAGTCCATTTTTATAACAGGGCTGTGACAGAGGCACTGGATACTATAGCCCCATTGCGTATTCGACCCTGCAAACCACACCATCAAGCTCCCTGGTTTGACAACAGTATTCGTGATCTCAAGAAAAGGGGTCGTATACTTGAAAGACGATGGAGGAAGACAAACCTGGCAGAGGATAAATTAAATCTAATCAAACACTTTGGAATATACCAATCAACAATCACCCGCAAGAAAACAGTGTTCCTTTCAAATGAGATCATGACAGCAAAAAATAGGCCCGCTCAGCTTTTCCGTACAGTGGAGATGCTTTGCAAACCAGCATGCCTGCAGCCTGATGTAACCCTCTCGCAGTCAAGATGCAATGAGTTTGCTAAATTCTTTGCAGATAAAGTATCTATCATCCGGGCTGGAATCCCCACAGTGACACCAAAGGAGTTCCAACAGACCAAGCCTACCAGTTTAAGACACCTGCCTTCATGGGACATCTTTGACCAAGTGGATGTACAATACATTGCTGGAATTTCCAGACTGTTGCGTCCCTCCTCCTGTGATCTGGACCCTGCCCCATCCAAGCTTCTTTTAGGGTGTATGGAAATAATCGGCCCTGCATTTGCAAAAATAGTTCAATGCTCTTTGCAGACAGGCGTTTTTCCCGAACCACTAAAGGAAGCAATAGTCAGACCACTTCTTAAAAAATCTAATTTAGACCCTGACTGCATGACCAACTACAGGCCAGTATCAAATCTTCCTTTTCTAGGAAAGGTTATTGAGAAAGTGGTTGCAACTCAACTAGAGACCCACCTGTTAACCCATGACATTTATGATCCATTCCAGTCAGGATTCAGGAGAAGACATAGCACAGAAACAGCTCTGGTATGTGTGCTCAATGATCTTCTAAATGCAAGGGATAGAGGAGACTGTTCAATCCTAATCCTTCTGGACCTCTCTGCAGCATTTGACACCATTGACCATGGGATTCTAATTGAGCGCCTGAAGAATTTCTGTGGCCTGGGTGGCACAGTCCTTAGCTGGTTCAAATCATTTCTCACTGGCAGGTCACAGAGAGTTGCATCGGGAGTATACTCTTCACCACCAGTACCGTTGTCTTGTGGTGTCCCACAGGGCTCTATACTATCTCCCATGCTTTTTGCAGTATACATGTTTCCACTTGGTGACATAATCAGACGTCACGGCCTGGTCTACCACTGCTATGCAGATGATACCCAACTGTACCTGTCCTTTGCTCCAGGCACCGATAACACAATAACATCCTTAAATGGCTGCCTAGCTGAGCTCCAGGAGTGGATGAGTTCCAGTTGGCTGAGACTGAACCCAGATAAAACAGAAGTCCTGATGATAAATCACAGGACAAGACGGCAGCATAGCCAACTGACAGGTCTTAAGCTGGGGGGCACAGCACTAAAAAACTCTGATCATGTGCGGAATCTTGGTGTTGTCCTGGATAATGGCCTGACACTTAAACATCAGGTGTCAGCCACAATCAAATCCTCATTCTTTCATCTGAGAAACATAGCCAGAATCAAGCATTTAATTCCCTCAGAAGACCTTCCTAAAGTCATACATGCATTTATATCATCACGACTAGACTACTGCAATGCTCTCTACCTGGGACTTCCAGCAAAAGAATTGCACCGCTTGCAGCTGGTACAAAATGCAGCCGCCAGACTATTAACTAACCAGCCCCGCTCCTGCCACATAACTCCCATTCTCTACTCCCTTCACTGGCTACCTGTAAAATGGCGAATCGTTTTCAAGATTGGCTTACTCACTTTCAAGGCCCTACATGACCAGGGCCCAAGGTACCTGCAACAGCTGCTGATCCCTTACTGTCCTACTCGATTACTACGATCCACTGAAGAAGGACTACTAACAGTACCCAGAATCTCCATGAATTCATCTGGGGGTCGAGCTTTCAACTTTGCTGCTCCAACTCTGTGGAACTCTCTTCCTCGCACAGTGCGAGAAGCGCCCACTATAGAATCCTTTAAAAATAGACTAAAGACATACTTATTTACTCAAGCTTTTCACTGACATCTACGGTTAAGCTTGTTTTGTATTTCGAGCTGTAAAGACAATGTGTGAAGCACTTTGAGTCCTATTGGGAGAAAAGTGCTATATAAATATCATTATTATTATTATTATTAAGGTTGCCCTGGCAACTGTTGCTGGCCCCCAAAGCGGAAGTGGGCGGGTCCAGGCCCCCTTAAGCCCCCTGCCATGCCCAGGGTTGCCCTGGCAACTGTTGCTGGCCCCCAAAGCGGAAGTGGGCGGGTCCAGGCCCCCTTAAGCCCCCTGCCATGCCCAGGGTTGCCCTGGCAACTGTTGCTGGCCCCCATAGCGGAAGTGGGCGGGTCCAGGCCCCCTTAATCCTCCTGCCATGCCCAGGGTTGCCCTGGCAACTGTTGCTGGCCCCCAAAACGGAAGTGGGCGGGTCCAGGCACCCTTAATCCTCCTGCCATGCCCAGGGTTGCCCTGGCAACTGTTGCTGGCCCCCAAAACGGAAGTGGGCGGGTCCAGGCACCCTTAATCCCCCTGCCCTGCCCAGGGTTGCCCTGGCAACTGTTGCTGGCCCCCAAAGCGGAAGTGGGCGGGTCCAGGCCCCTCTAAGCCCCCTGCCATGCCCAGGGTTGCCCTGGCAACTGTTGCTGGCCCCCAAAGCGGATGTGGGCGGGTCCAGGCCCCTCTAAGCCCCCTGCCATGCCCAGGGTTGCCCTGGCAACTGTTGCTGGCCCCCAAAGCGGAAGTGGGCGGGTCCTGGCGCCCTTAAGCCCCCTGCCATGCCCAATGTTGCCCTGGCAACTGTTGCTGGCCCCCAAAGCGGAAATGGGCGGGTCCAGGCCCCCTTAAGCTCCCTGCCATGCCCAGGGTTTCCTGGCAACTGTTGCTGGCCCCCAAAGCGGAAGTGGGCGGGTCCAGGCGCCCTTATGCCCCCTGCCATGCCCAGGGTTGTCCTGGCAACTGTTGCTGGCCCCCAAAGCGGAAGTGGGCGGGTCCAGGCCCCCTTAAGCCCCCTGCCATGCCCAGGGTTGCCCTGGCAACTGTTGCTGGCCCCCAAAGCGGAAGTGGGCGGGTCCTGGCCCCCTTAAGCCCCCTGCCATGCCCAAAGTTGCCCTGGCAACTGTTGCTGGCCCCCAAAGCGGAAGTGGGCGGGTCCAGGCCCCCTTAAGCTCCCTGCCATGCCCAGGGTTGCCCTGGCAACTGTTGCTGGCCCCCAAAGCGGAAGTGGGCGGGTCCAGGCCTCCTTAATCCCCCTGCCATGCCCAGGGTTGACCTGGCAACTGTTGCTGGCCCCCAAAGCGGAAGTGGGCGGGTCCAGGTCCCCTTAAGCCCCCTGCCATGCCCAGGGTTGCCCTGGCAACTGTTGCTGGCCCCCAAAGCGGAAGTGGGCGGGTCCTGGCCCCCTTAAGCCCCCTGCCATGCCCAGGGTTGCCCTGGCAACTCTTGCTGGCCCCCAAAGCGGAAGTGGGCGGGTCAAGGTCCCCTTAAGCTCCCTGCCATGCCCAGGGTTGCCCTGGCAACTGTTGCTGGCCCCCAAAGTGGAAGTGGGCGGGTCCAGGCGCCCTTATGCCCCCTGCCATGCCCAGGGTTGTCCTGGCAACTGTTGCTGGCCCCCAAAGCGGAAGTGGGCGGGTCCAGGCCCCCTTAATCCCCCTGCCATGCCCAGGGTTGCCCTGGCAACTGTTGCTGGCCCCCAAAGCGGAAGTGGGCGGGTACAGGTCCCCTTAAGCCACCTGCCATGCCCAGGGTTGCCCTGGCAACTGTTGCTGGCCCCCAAAGCGGAAGTGGGCGGGTCCAGGACCCCTTAAGCCCCTTGCCGTGCCCAAGGTTGCCCTGGCAACTGTTGCTTGCCCCCAAAGCGGAAGTGGGCGGGTCCAGGCCCCCTTAATCCCCCTGCCATGCCCAGGGTTGCCGTGGCAACTCTTGCTGGCCCCCAAAGCGGAAGTGGGCGGGTCCAGGCACCCTTAAGCCCCCTACCATGCCCAGGGTTGCCCTGGCAACTGTTGCTGGCCCCCAAAGCGGAAGTGGGCGGGTCCAGGCCCCCTTAATCCCCCTGCCATGCCCAGGGTTGCCCTGGCAACTGTTGCTGGCCCCCAAAACGAAAGTGGGCGGGTCCAGGCACCCTTAATCCCCCTGCCATGCCCAGGGTTGCCCTGGCAACTGTTGCTGGCCCCCAAAGCGGAAGTGGGCGGGTCCAGGTCCCCTTAAGCCCCCTGCCATGCCCAGGGTTGCCCTGGCAACTGTTGCTGGCCCCCAAAGCGGAAGTGGGCGGGTCCTGGCCCCCTTAAGCCCCCTGCCATGCCCAAAGTTGCCCTGGCAACTGTTGCTGGCCCCCAAAGCGGAAGTTGGCGGGTCCTGGCCCCCTTAAGCCCCTTGCCATGCCCAGGTTTGCCCTGGCAACTGTTGCTGGCCCCAAAGCGGAAGTGGGCGGGTCCAGGTCCCCTTAAGCCCCCTGCCATGCCCAGGGTTGCCCTGGCAACTGTTGCTGGCCCCCAAAGCGGAAGTGGGCGGGTCCAGGTCCCCTTAAGCCCCCTGCCATGCCCAGGGTTGCCCTGGCAACTGTTGCTGGCCCCCAAAGTGGAAGTAGGCGGGTCCAGGCACCCTTAAGCCCCCTGCCATGCCCAGGGTTGCCCTGGCAACTGTTGCTGGCCCCCAAAGCGGAAGTGGGCGGGTCCTGGCGCCCTTAAGCCCCCTGCCATGCCCAATGTTGCCCTGGCAACTGTTGCTGGCCCCCAAAGCGGAAATGGGTGGGTCCAGGCCCCCTTAAGCCCCCTGCCATGCCCAGGGTTTCCTGGCAACTGTTGCTGGCCCCCAAAGCGGAAGTGGGCGGGTCCAGGCGCCCTTATGCCCCCTGCCATGCCCAGGGTTGTCCTGGCAACTGTTGCTGGCCCCCAAAGCGGAAGTGGGCGGGTCCAGGCCCCCTTAAGCCCCCTGCCATGCCCAGGGTTGCCCTGGCAACTGTTGCTGGCCCCCAAAGCGGAAGTGGGCGGGTCCTGGCCCCCTTAAGCCCCCTGCCATGCCCAAAGTTGCCCTGGCAACTGTTGCTGGCCCCCAAAGCGGAAGTGGGCGGGTCCAGGCCCCCTTAAGCTCCCTGCCATGCCCAGGGTTGCCCTGGCAACTGTTGCTGGCCCCCAAAGCGGAAGTGGGCGGGTCCAGGCCCCCTTAATCCCCCTGCCATGCCCAGGGTTGACCTGGCAACTGTTGCTGGCCCCCAAAGCGGAAGTGGGCGGGTCCAGGTCCCCTTAAGCCCCCTGCCATGCCCAGGGTTGCCCTGGCAACTGTTGCTGGCCCCCAAAGCGGAAGTGGGCGGGTCCTGGCCCCCTTAAGCCCCCTGCCATGCCCAGGGTTGCCCTGGCAACTCTTGCTGGCCCCCAAAGCGGAAGTGGGCGGGTCCAGGTCCCCTTAAGCTCCCTACCATGCCCAGGGTTGCCCTGGCAACTGTTGCTGGCCCCCAAAGTGGAAGTAGGCGGGTCCAGGCACCCTTAAGCCCCCTACCATGCCCAGGGTTACCCTGGCAACTGTTGCTGGCCCCCAAAGGGGAAGTGGGCGGGTCCAGGCCCCCTTAATCCCCCTGCCATGCCCAGGGTTGCCCTGGCAACTGTTGCTGGCCCCCAAAGCGGAAGTGGGCGGGTACAGGTCCCCTTAAGCCCCCTAGCATGCCCAGGGTTGCCCTGGCAACTGTTGCTGGCCCCCAAAGCGGAAGTGGGCGGGTACAGGTCCCCTTAAGCCACCTGCCATGCCCAGGGTTGCCCTGGCAACTGTTGCTGGCCCCCAAAGCGGAAGTGGGCGGGTCCAGGACCCCTTAAGCCCCTTGCCGTGCCCAAGGTTGCCCTAGCAACTGTTGCTTGCCCCCAAAGCGGAAGTGGGCGGGTCCAGGCCCCCTTAATCCCCCTGCCATGCCCAGGGTTGCCCTGGCAACTCTTGCTGGCCCCCAAAGCGGAAGTGGGCGGGTCCAGGCACCCTTAAGCCCCCTACCATGCCCAGGGTTGCCCTGGCAACTGTTGCTGGCCCCCAAAGCGGAAGTGGGCGGGTCCAGGCCCCCTTAATCCCCCTGCCATGCCCAGGGTTGCCCTGGCAACTGTTGCTGGCCCCCAAAACGAAAGTGGGCGGGTCCAGGCACCCTTAATCCCCCTGCCATGCCCAGGGTTGCCCTGGCAACTGTTGCTGGCCCCCAAAGCGGAAGTGGGCGGGTCCAGGTCCCCTTAAGCCCCCTGCCATGCCCAGGGTTGCCCTGGCAACTGTTGCTGGCCCCCAAAGCGGAAGTGGGCGGGTCCTGGCCCCCTTAAGCCCCCTGCCATGCCCAAAGTTGCCCTGGCAACTGTTGCTGGCCCCCAAAGCGGAAGTTGGCGGGTCCTGGCCCCCTTAAGCCCCTTGCCATGCCCAGGTTTGCCCTGGCAACTGTTGCTGGCCCCCAAAGCGGAAGTGGGCGGGTCCAGGTCCCCTTAAGCCCCCTGCCATGCCCAGGGTTGCCCTGGCAACTGTTGCTGGCCCCCAAAGCGGAAGTGGGCGGGTCCAGGTCCCCTTAAGCCCCCTGCCATGCCCAGGGTTGCCCTGGCAACTGTTGCTGGCCCCCAAAGTGGAAGTAGGCGGGTCCAGGCCCCCTTAATCCCCCTGCCATGCCCAAGGTTGCCCTGGCAACTGTTGCTGGCCCCCAAAGCGGAAGTGGGCGGGTCCAGGCCCCCTTAAGCCCCCTGCCATGCCCAGGGTTGCCCTGGCAACTGTTGCTGGCCCCCAAAGCGGAAGTGGGCGGGTCCAGGCCCCCTTAAGCCCCCTGCCATGCCCAGGGTTGCCCTGGCAACTGTTGCTGGCCCCCATAGCGGAAGTGGGCGGGTCCAGGCCCCCTTAATCCTCCTGCCATGCCCAGGGTTGCCCTGGCAACTGTTGCTGGCCCCCAAAACGGAAGTGGGCGGGTCCAGGCACCCTTAATCCCCCTGCCCTGCCCAGGGTTGCCCTGGCAACTGTTGCTGGCCCCCAAAGCGGAAGTGGGCGGGTCCAGGCCCCTCTAAGCCCCCTGCCATGCCCAGGGTTGCCCTGGCAACTGTTGCTGGCCCCCAAAGCGGATGTGGGCGGGTCCAGGCCCCTCTAAGCCCCCTGCCATGCCCAGGGTTGCCCTGGCAACTGTTGCTGGCCCCCAAAGCGGAAGTGGGCGGGTCCTGGCGCCCTTAAGCCCCCTGCCATGCCCAATGTTGCCCTGGCAACTGTTGCTGGCCCCCAAAGCGGAAATGGGCGGGTCCAGGCCCCCTTAAGCCCCCTGCCATGCCCAGGGTTTCCTGGCAACTGTTGCTGGCCCCCAAAGCGGAAGTGGGCGGGTCCAGGCGCCCTTAAGCCCCCTGCCATGCCCAGGGTTGTCCTGGCAACTGTTGCTGGCCCCCAAAGCGGAAGTGGGCGGGTCCAGGCCCCCTTAAGCCCCCTGCCATGCCCAGGGTTGAGAATATGGAGAAAGAGAACGTGTGTCTTTGTTTGTGGTGCACCAGAGAGAATTAATTAGAGTCAGTAAAAATTAACCTTTAATTCATTTATTTAAAAAAACTGCGAAATATATAAAACCAAAACACAAAAATTGACAAACAAAGTGCAAAATAGTGAGTGTTAAAAACAGCACATGTGGGGACTTGCTTGTGTGTTTTAATGAGTCTCTTTAATATTGATTTGGTATTAGCGTCTTTTTGCAACAGTCTCTGTTGCAAAGTGTGGGAAAAACCTCTTAAACACTTGTGGATGTTTTATAAATACACTCCTAGCACTAGAAGTGAGAACTAATTCTTTATATGTGTTGCCAAATCTCTTACTGTGTTGACACCTGTCTTTTAATATTGCTTGCCGCTGGTTGCTAATTTAATTGTGTGTCGACACTTTGATGCCGATATAATCTGATATTGAAATAACCTGGTTAGGGGCTTTAATTGCCTCCAATTACCTTTCCTTATTACACTTTATCAGTTAATTGGCAACATGTAATAGGGTTCAATTATAATAAGCAGGCAGTTATTAATTGCAGCCTCAAATTGTCTTTGATGTATAGACAATGTTAGACACTTAAGCTGATGTTGAAATGACCTGGTGTGGGGCTCTAATTCCCTCTAATTACCTTTTCCTATTTCAATCTATCAGCATTTAAGAGTTAAGCATCGTGTTATGAAGACAATTGTAGTAATTGTGCAGGTACTTTGTTACTGCAAGGCTGGTTGATAATATGTTGCTGTTGAGTTATAACATGCAGACAGGTACTAATTACAGCCTCAATTATCTTTAATCCTTATGAACCATTTTATCAGCATATGGGGCAGCGCTGATTTATGAATATTAGTCTGATAGTCACGCTGGTTTTTTGAATGTTAATATAACAATGTGTTGACACTGTGATGTAGACACTGTTAACCGCTTGAGCTGATCCTGAAATGACCTGGTTTCAGGGGTTTTAATTCCCTCCAATTACCTTTTCCTATTTCAATTTGTCAGCATTTAGCGGCTAAGCAGCTTGTAATAGAGACAATTGTATCGATTGTGCAGGTACTTTGTTACTGCAAGGCTGGTTGATCACATACTGCTGTTACATTATAATATGAAAACAGGTATTAATTCACAGCCTCAATGATCCTTAATCTCTATGAGTCCAGCTACCAGCGTGTGAAACAGCGCTGGTTTATAAATCTTTATTTGATAATCACGCTGGTTGCTGAGTGTTGACTGGACAGTGTGTCGACACTGTGATGTGGACAGTGTTAGACAATTAACCTGATGATGAAAATAACCTGGTTTCTAGGGGCTTTAATTCCCTCTAATGTCTTCTTTTTATTTCAATCTGTCAGCGTTTGTTCAGCCAGACAGCGTGCAAATAAGATATACTTGTGGCAATATTTGCAGATACTGTGTTGCTGCGGGGTTGGTTAACAATCTATTGTTGATATCTTTATCATATGTCGACAGGTATTGGCTATCAGCCTCAAATGTCTTTAATTTGTAAGAACGGCTGTCAGTGTGTAAAGCAGCGCTGATGCTCAGCGTATCTGCTTAAGAGTTCACAAGTGACAAGACAATGTGTCAGTAAAGAGTGATGTCAACAGTAAAGATGGCAGGGCTGTATTCGTTTTGACAGTCTATTATTGGTACAGGATTTTAGTGGTTTGTTAGGCTTTTGAAATAATGTAGTACTGTTATTTATAGCAGTCTCTCATACACACAGCCCCAAATACCGCTAATTCGCAGACCCCAGGCTGTCAAGCGGGTAAGGCAGCGCTGTTCATCAGCGTGTCTGCCCGTGATTATACAGTGAAACAGTAGTATTTAACAGGACAACGTATGTTCCTGCTTCACTTATCACTGAGTGCTAGGTGGTGTAATAAGCGGGTGAGGCAGCGCTAATATTTGGCGTGCCTGCCCGTATTTCAACAGTAGAAATAGTAAGTCTGTATAAGTGCTAACAGTTAATTTGTTGGTGCAGGATTTTAGTGGCTATTTAGGCTTTATAGTGGTGCAATGCTGCTATGTCCCCGCATTTAAAGCAGTCATTCTTGCCAACAGCATTAAATACCGCTAATTCGCAGACCAAAGGTATGTAAAGCGCTGCCTTACCCGTTTGACAGCCTGGGGTCTGCGAATTAGCGGTATTTGGGGCTGTGTGTATGAGAGACTGCTATAAATAACAGTACTACATTATTTCAAAAGCCTAACAAACCACTAAAATCCTGTACCAATAATAGACTGTCAAAACGAATACAGCCCTGCCATCTTTACTGTTGACATCACTCTTTACTGACACATTGTCTTGTCACTTGTGAACTCTTAAGCAGATACGCTGAGCATCAGCGCTGCTTTACACACTGACAGCCGTTCTTACAAATTAAAGACATTTGAGGCTGATAGCCAATACCTGTCGACATATGATAAAGATATCAACAATAGATTGTTAACCAACCCCGCAGCAACACAGTATCTGCAAATATTGCCACAAGTATATCTTATTTGCACGCTGTCTGGCTGAACAAACGCTGACAGATTGAAATAAAAAGAAGACATTAGAGGGAATTAAAGCCCCTAGAAACCAGGTTATTTTCATCATCAGGTTAATTGTCTAACACTGTCCACATCACAGTGTCGACACACTGTCCAGTCAACACTCAGCAACCAGCGTGATTATCAAATAAAGATTTATAAACCAGCGCTGTTTCACACGCTGGTAGCTGGACTCATAGAGATTAAGGATCATTGAGGCTGTGAATTAATACCTGTTTTCATATTATAATGTAACAGCAGTATGTGATCAACCAGCCTTGCAGTAACAAAGTACCTGCACAATCGATACAATTGTCTCTATTACAAGCTGCTTAGCCGCTAAATGCTGACAAATTGAAATAGGAAAAGGTAATTGGAGGGAATTAAAACCCCTGAAACCAGGTCATTTCAGGATCAGCTCAAGCGGTTAACAGTGTCTACATCACAGTGTCAACACATTGTTATATTAACATTCAAAAAACCAGCGTGACTATCAGACTAATATTCATAAATCAGCGCTGCCCCATATGCTGATAAAATGGTTCATAAGGATTAAAGATAATTGAGGCTGTAATTAGTACCTGTCTGCATGTTATAACTCAACAGCAACATATTATCAACCAGCCTTGCAGTAACAAAGTACCTGCACAATTACTACAATTGTCTTCATAACACGATGCTTAACTCTTAAATGCTGATAGATTGAAATAGGAAAAGGTAATTAGAGGGAATTAGAGCCCCACACCAGGTCATTTCAACATCAGCTTAAGTGTCTAACATTGTCTATACATCAAAGACAATTTGAGGCTGCAATTAATAACTGCCTGCTTATTATAATTGAACCCTATTACATGTTGCCAATTAACTGATAAAGTGTAATAAGGAAAGGTAATTGGAGGCAATTAAAGCCCCTAACCAGGTTATTTCAATATCAGATTATATCGGCATCAAAGTGTCGACACACAATTAAATTAGCAACCAGCGGCAAGCAATATTAAAAGACAGGTGTCAACACAGTAAGAGATTTGGCAACACATATAAAGAATTAGTTCTCACTTCTAGTGCTAGGAGTGTATTTATAAAACATCCACAAGTGTTTAAGAGGTTTTTCCCACACTTTGCAACAGAGACTGTTGCAAAAAGACGCTAATACCAAATCAATATTAAAGAGACTCATTAAAACACACAAGCAAGTCCCCACATGTGCTGTTTTTAACACTCACTATTTTGCACTTTGTTTGTCAATTTTTGTGTTTTGGTTTTATATATTTCGCAGTTTTTTTAAATAAATGAATTAAAGGTTAATTTTTACTGACTCTAATTAATTCTCTCTGGTGCACCACAAACAAAGACACACGTTCTCTTTCTCCATATTCTCATGCATAATTTTGTGTCAGTGGTAGCACACCCCTAAGAAGTAACACGATATCAATCCATCATTTCAATAAGAGGGGGCCTTCATTTATACCTGAATATATAACTACCAATCCTGTGCGGAAGACTACACAACTCTGTCTTTTGCACATGCCCAGGGTTGCCCTGGCAACTATTGCTGGCCCCCAAAGCGGAAGTGGGCGGGTCCTGGCCCCCTTAAGCCCCCTGCCATGCCTAAAGTTGCCCTGGCAACTGTTGCTGGCCCCCAAAGCGGAAGTGGGCGGGTCCAGGCCCCCTTAAGCTCCCTGCCATGCCCAGGGTTGCCCTGGCAACTGTTGCTGGCCCCCAAAGCGGAAGTGGGCGGGTCCAGGCACCCTTAATCCCCCTGCCATGCCCAGGGTTGACCTGGCAACTGTTGCTGGCCCCCAAAGCGGAAGTGGGCGGGTCCATGTCCCCTTAAGCCCCCTGCCATGCCCAGGGTTGCCCTGGCAACTGTTGCTGGCCCCCAAAGCGGAAGTGGGCGGGTCCTGGCCCCCTTAAGCCCCCTGCCATGCCCAGGGTTGCCCTGGCAACTCTTGCTGGCCCCCAAAGCGGAAGTGGGCGGGTCCAGGCACCCTTAAGCCCCCTACCATGCCCAGGGTTGCCCTGGCCACTGTTGCTGGCCCCCAAAGCGGAAGTGGGCGGGTCCAGGCCCCCTTAATCCCCCTGCCATGCCCAGGGTTGCCCTGGCAACTGTTGCTGGCCCCCAAAACGAAAGTGGGCGGGTCCAGGCACCCTTAATCCCCCTGCCATGCCCAGGGTTGCCCTGGCAACTGTTGCTGGCCCCCAAAGCGGAAGTGGGCGGGTCCAGGTCCCCTTAAGCCCCCTGCCATGCCCAGGGTTGCCCTGGCAACTGTTGCTGGCCCCCAAAGCGGAAGTGGGCGGGTCCTGGCCCCCTTAAGCCCCCTGCCATGCCCAAAGTTGCCCTGGCAACTGTTGCTGGCCCCCAAAGCGGAAGTGGGCGGGTCCTGGCCCCCTTAAGCCCCTTGCCATGCCCAGGTTTGCCCTGGCAACTGTTGCTGGCCCCCAAAGCGGAAGTGGGCGGGTCCAGGTCCCCTTAAGCCCCCTGCCATGCCCAGGGTTGCCCTGGCAACTGTTGCTGGCCCCCAAAGCGGAAGTGGGCGGGTCCAGGTCCCCTTAAGCTCCCTGCCATGCCCAGGGTTGCCCTGGCAACTGTTGCTGGCCCCCAAAGTGGAAGTAGGCGGGTCCAGGCACCCTTAAGCCCCCTACCATGCCCAGGGTTACCCTGGCAACTGTTGCTGGCCCCCAAAGGGGAAGTGGGCGGGTCCAGGCCCCCTTAATCCCCCTGCCATGCCCAGGGTTGCCCTGGCAACTGTTGCTGGCCCCCAAAGCGGAAGTGGGCGGGTACAGGTCCCCTTAAGCCCCCTACCATGCCCAGGGTTGCCCTGGCAACTGTTGCTGGCCCCCAAAGCGGAAGTGGGCGGGTACAGGTCCCCTTAAGCCACCTGCCATGCCCAGGGTTGACCTGGCAACTGTTGCTGGCCCCCAAAGCGGAAGTGGGCGGGTCCAGGTCCCCTTAAGCCCCTTGCCGTGCCCAAGGTTGCCCTGGCAACTGTTGCTTGCCCCCAAAGCGGAAGTGGGCGGGTCCAGGCCCCCTTAATCCCCCTGCCATGCCCAGGGTTGCCCTGGCAACTCTTGCTGGCCCCAAAAGCGGAAGTGGGCGGGTCCAGGCACCCTTAAGCCCCCTACCATGCCCAGGGTTGCCCTGGCAACTGTTGCTGGCCCCCAAAGCGGAAGTGGGCGGGTCCAGGCCCCCTTAATCCCCCTGCCATGCCCAGAGTTGCCCTGGCAACTGTTGCTGGCCCCCAAAACGAAAGTGGGCGGGTCCAGGCACCCTTAATCCCCCTGCCATGCCCAGGGTTGCCCTGGCAACTGTTGCTGGCCCCCAAAGCGGAAGTGGGCGGGTCCAGGTCCCCTTAAGCCCCCTGCCATGCCCAGGGTTGCCCTGGCAACTGTTGCTGGCCCCCAAAGCGGAAGTGGGCGGGTCCTGGCCCCCTTAAGCCCCCTGCCATGCCCAAAGTTGCCCTGGCAACTGTTGCTGGCCCCCAAAGCGTAAGTGGGCGGGTCCAGGTCCCCTTAAGCCCCCTGCCATGCCCAGGGTTGCCCTGGCACCTGTTGCTGGCCCCCAAAGCGGAAGTGGGCGGGTCCAGGTCCCCTTAAGCCCCCTGCCATGCCCAGGGTTGCCCTGGCAACTGTTGCTGGCCCCCAAAGTGGAAGTAGGCGGGTCCAGGCACCCTTAAGCCCCCTACCATGCCCAGGGTTGCCCTGGCAACTGTTGCTGGCCCCCAAAGCGGAAGTGGGCGGGTCCAGGCCCCCTTAATCCCCCTGCCATGCCCAAGGTTGCCCTGGCAACTGTTGCTGGCCCCCAAAGCGGAAGTGGGCGGGTCCAGGCCCCCTTAAGCCCCCTGCCATGCCCAGGGTTGCCCTGGCAACTGTTGCTGGCCCCAAAGCGGAAGTGGGCGGGTCCAGGCCCCCTTAATCCTCCTGCCATGCCCAGGGTTGCCCTGGCAACTGTTGCTGGCCCCCAAAACGGAAGTGGGCGGGTCCAGGCACCCTTAATCCCCCTGCCCTGCCCAGGGTTGCCCTGGCAACTGTTGCTGGCCCCCAAAGCGGAAGTGGGCGGGTCCAGGCCCCTCTAAGCCCCCTGCCATGCCCAGGGTTGCCCTGGCAACTGTTGCTGGCCCCCAAAGCGGAAGTGGGCGGGTCCTGGCCCCCTTAAGCCCCCTGCCATGCCCAAAGTTGCCCTGGCAACTGTTGCTGGCCCCCAAAGCGGAAGTGGGCGGGTCCTGGCCCCCTTAAGCCCCTTGCCATGCCCAGGTTTGCCCTGGCAACTGTTGCTGGCCCCCAAAGCGGAAGTGGGCGGGTCCAGGTCCCCTTAAGCCCCCTGCCATGCCCAGGGTTGCCCTGGCAACTGTTGCTGGCCCCCAAAGCGGAAGTGGGCGGGTCCAGGTCCCCTTAAGCTCCCTGCCATGCCCAGGGTTGCCCTGGCAACTGTTGCTGGCCCCCAAAGTGGAAGTTGGCGGGTCCAGGCACCCTTAAGCCCCCTACCATGCCCAGGGTTACCCTGGCAACTGTTGCTGGCCCCCAAAGGGGAAGTGGGCGGGTCCAGGCCCCCTTAATCCCCCTGCCATGCCCAGGGTTGCCCTGGCAACTGTTGCTGGCCCCCAAAGCGGAAGTGGGCGGGTCCAGGTCCCCTTAAGCTCCCTGCCATGCCCAGGGTTGCCCTGGCAACTGTTGCTGGCCCCCAAAGTGGAAGTAGGCGGGTCCAGGCACCCTTAAGCCCCCTACCATGCCCAGGGTTACCCTGGCAACTGTTGCTGGCCCCCAAAGGGGAAGTGGGCGGGTCCAGGCCCCCTTAATCCCCCTGCCATGCCCAGGGTTGCCCTGGCAACTGTTGCTGGCCCCCAAAGCGGAAGTGGGCGGGTACAGGTCCCCTTAAGCCCCCTACCATGCCCAGGGTTGCCCTGGCAACTGTTGCTGGCCCCCAAAGCGGAAGTGGGCGGGTACAGGTCCCCTTAAGCCACCTGCCATGCCCAGGGTTGACCTGGCAACTGTTGCTGGCCCCCAAAGCGGAAGTGGGCGGGTCCAGGTCCCCTTAAGCCCCTTGCCGTGCCCAAGGTTGCCCTGGCAACTGTTGCTTGCCCCCAAAGCGGAAGTGGGCGGGTCCAGGCCCCCTTAATCCCCCTGCCATGCCCATGGTTGCCCTGGCAACTCTTGCTGGCCCCCAAAGCGGAAGTGGGCGGGTCCAGGCACCCTTAAGCCCCCTACCATGCCAGTGGTTGCCCTGGCAACTGTTGCTGGCCCCCAAAGCGGAAGTGGGCGGGTCCAGGCCCCCTTAATCCCCCTGCCATGCCCAGGGTTGCCCTGGCAACTGTTGCTGGCCCCCAAAACGAAAGTGGGCGGGTCCAGGCACCCTTAATCCCCCTGCCATGCCCAGGGTTGCCCTGGCAACTGTTGCTGGCCCCCAAAGCGGAAGTGGGCGGGTCCAGGTCCCCTTAAGCCCCCTGCCATGCCCAGGGTTGCCCTGGCAACTGTTGCTGGCCCCCAAAGCGGAAGTGGGCTGGTCCTGGCCCCCTTAAGCCCCCTGCCATGCCCAAAGTTGCCCTGGCAACTGTTGCTGGCCCCCAAAGCGGAAGTGGGCGGGTCCAGGTCCCCTTAAGCCCCCTGCCATGCCCAGGGTTGCCCTGGCACCTGTTGCTGGCCCCCAAAGCGGAAGTGGGCGGGTCCAGGTCCCCTTAAGCCCCCTGCCATGCCCAGGGTTGCCCTGGCAACTGTTGCTGGCCCCCAAAGTGGAAGTAGGCGGGTCCAGGCACCCTTAAGCCCCCTACCATGCCCAGGGTTGCCCTGGCAACTGTTGCTGGCCCCCAAAGCGGAAGTGGGCGGGTCCAGGCCCCCTTAATCCCCCTGCCATGCCCAAGGTTGCCCTGGCAACTGTTGCTGGCCCCCAAAGCGGAAGTGGGCGGTTCCAGGCCCCCTTAAGCCCCCTGCCATGCCCAGGGTTGCCCTGGCAACTGTTGCTGGCCCCCAAAGCGGAAGTGGGCGGGTCCAGGCCCCCTTAAGCCCCCTGCCATGCCCAGGGTTGCCCTGGCAACTGTTGCTGGCCCCCATAGCGGAAGTGGGCGGGTCCAGGCCCCCTTAATCCTCCTGCCATGCCCAGGGTTGCCCTGGCAACTGTTGCTGGCCCCCAAAACGGAAGTGGGCGGGTCCAGGCACCCTTAATCCCCCTGCCCTGCCCAGGGTTGCCCTGGCAACTGTTGCTGGCCCCCAAAGCGGAAGTGGGCGGGTCCAGGCCCCTCTAAGCCCCCTGCCATGCCCAGGGTTGCCCTGGCAACTGTTGCTGGCCCCCAAAGCGGATGTGGGCGGGTCCAGGCCCCTCTAAGCCCCCTGCCATGCCCAGGGTTGCCCTGGCAACTGTTGCTGGCCCCCAAAGCGGAAGTGGGCGGGTCCTGGCGCCCTTAAGCCCCCTGCCATGCCCAATGTTGCCCTGGCAACTGTTGCTGGCCCCCAAAGCGGAAATGGGCGGGTCCAGGCCCCCTTAAGCCCCCTGCCATGCCCGGGGTTTCCTGGCAACTGTTGCTGGCCCCCAAAGCGGAAGTGGGCGGGTCCAGGCGCCCTTAAGCCCCCTGCCATGCCCAGGGTTGTCCTGGCAACTGTTGCTGGCCCCCAAAGCGGAAGTGGGCGGGTCCAGGCCCCCTTAAGCCCCCTGCCATGCCCAGGGTTGCCCTGGCAACTGTTGCTGGCCCCCAAAGCGGAAGTGGGCGGGTCCTGGCCCCCTTAAGCCCCCTGCCATGCCCAAAGTTGCCCTGGCAACTGTTGCTGGCCCCCAAAGCGGAAGTGGGCGGGTCCAGGCCCCCTTAAGCTCCCTGCCATGCCCAGGGTTGCCCTGGCAACTGTTGCTGGCCCCCAAAGCGGAAGTGGGCGGGTCCAGGCCCCCTTAATCCCCCTGCCATGCCCAGGGTTGACCTGGCAACTGTTGCTGGCCCCCAAAGCGGAAGTGGGCGGGTCCAGGTCCCCTTAAGCCCCCTGCCATGCCCAGGGTTGCCCTGGCAACTGTTGCTGGCCCCCAAAGCGGAAGTGGGCGGGTTCTGGCCCCCTTAAGCCCCCTGCCATGCCCAGGTTTGCCCTGGCAACTGTTGATGGCCCCTAAAGCAGAAGTGGGCGGGTCCAGGTCCACTTAAGCCCCCTGCCATGCCCAGGGTTGCCCTGGCAACTGTTGCTGGCCCCCAAAGCGGAAGTGGGCGGGTCCAGGTCCCCTTAAGCCCCCTGCCATGCCCAGGGTTGCCCTGGCAACTGTTGCTGGCCCCCAAAGTGGAAGTGGGCGGGTCCAGGCACCCTTAAGCCCCCTACCATGCCCAGGGTTGCCCTGGCAACTGTTGCTGGCCCCCAAAGCGGAAGTGGGCGGGTCCAGGCCCCCTTAATCCCCCTGCCCTGCCCAGGGTTGCCCTGGCAACTGTTGCTGGCCCCCAAAGCGGAAGTGGGCGGGTCCAGGCCCCCTTAAGCCCCCTGCCATGCCCAGGGTTGCCCTGGCAACTGTTGCTGGCCCCCAAAGCGGAAGTGGGCGGGTCCTGGCGCCCTTAAGCCCCCTGCCATGCCCAATGTTGCCCTGGCAACTGTTGCTGGCCCCCAAAGCGGAAGTGGGCGGGTCCAGGCCCACTTAAGCCCCCTGCCATGCCCAGGGTTCCCTGGCAACTGTTGCTGGCCCCCAAAGCGGAAGTGGGCGGGTCCAGGCCCCCTTAATCCCCCTGCCATGCCCAGGGTTGACCTGGCACCTGTTGCTGGCCCCCAAAGCGGATGTGGGCGGGTCCAGGTCCCCTTAAGCCCCCTGCCATGCCCAGGGTTCCCTGGCAACTGTTGCTGGCCCCCAAAGCGGAAGTGGGCGGGTCCAGGCGCCCTTAAGCCCCCTGCCATGCCCAGGGTTGTCCTGGCAACTGTTGCTGGCCCCCAAAGCGGAAGTGGGCGGGTCCAGGCCCCCTTAAGCCCCCTGCCATGCCCAGGGTTGCCCTGGCAACTGTTGCTGGCCCCCAAAGCGGAAGTGGGCGGGTCCTGGCCCTCTTAAGCCCCCTGCCATGCCCAAAGTTGCCCTGGCAACTGTTGCTGGCCCCCAAAGCGGAAGTGGGCGGGTCCTGGCCCCCTTAAGCCCCTTCCCATGCCCAGATTTGCCCTGGCAACTGTTGCTGGCCCCCAAAGCGGAAGTGGGCGGGTACAGGTCCCCTTAAGCCCCCTGCCATGCCCAGGGTTGCCCTGGCAAATGTTGCTGGCCCCCAAAGCGGAAGTGGGCGGGTCCAGGTCCCCTTAAGCCCCTTGCCGTGCCCAAGGTTGCCCTGGCAACTGTTGCTGGCCCCCAAAGCGGAAGTGGGCGGGTCCAGGCCCCCTTAATCCCCCTGCCATGCCCAGGGTTGCCCTGGCAACTCTTGCTGGCCCCCAAAGCGGAAGTGGGCGGGTCCAGGCACCCTTAAGCCCCCTACCATGCCCAGGGTTGCCCTGGCAACTGTTGCTGGCCCCCAAAGCGGAAGTGGGCGGGTCCTGGCCCCCTTAAGCCCCTTGCCATGCCCAGGTTTGCCCTGGCAACTGTTGCTGGCCCCCAAAGCGGAAGTGGGCGGGTCCAGGTCCCCTTAAGCCCCCTGCCATGCCCAGGGTTGCCCTGGCAACTGTTGCTGGCCCCCAAAGCGGAAGTGGGCGGGTCCAGGTCCCCTTAAGCTCCCTGCCATGCCCAGGGTTGCCCTGGCAACTGTTGCATGCCCCCAAAGTGGAAGTAGGCGGGTCCAGGCACCCTTAAGCCCCCTGCCATGCCCAGGGTTACCCTGGCAACTGTTGCTGGCCCCCAAATGGGAAGTGGGCGGGTCCAGGCCCCCTTAATCCCCCTGCCATGCCCAGGGTTGCCCTGGCAACTGTTGCTGGCCCCCAAAGCGGAAGTGGGCGGGTACAGGTCCCCTTAAGCCCCCTACCATGCCCAGGGTTGCCCTGGCAACTGTTGCTGGCCCACAAAGCGGAAGTGGGCGGGTACAGGTCCCCTTAAGCCACCTGCCATGCCCAGGGTTGCCCTGGCAACTGTTGCTGGCCCCCAAAGCGGAAGTGGGCGGGTCCAGGTCCCCTTAAGCCCCTTGCCGTGCCCAAGGTTGCCCTGGCAACTGTTGCTGGCCCCCAAAGCGGAAGTGGGCGGGTCCAGGCCCCCTTAATCCCCCTGCCATGCCCAGGGTTGCCCTGGCAACTCTTGCTGGCCCCAAAAGCGGAAGTGGGCGGGTCCAGGCACCCTTAAGCCCCCTACCATGCCCAGGGTTGCCCTGGCAACTCTTGCTGGCCCCCAAAGCGGAAGTGGGCGGGTCCAGGCCCCCTTAATCCCCCTGCCATGCCCAGGGTTGCCCTGGCAACTGTTGCTGGCCCCCAAAACGAAAGTGGGCGGGTCCAGGCACCCTTAATCCCCCTGCCATGCCCAGGGTTGCCCTGGCAACTGTTGCTGGCCCCCAAAGCGGAAGTGGGCGGGTCCAGGTCCCCTTAAGCCCCCTGCCATGCCCAGGGTTGCCCTGGCAACTGTTGCTGGCCCCCAAAGCGGAAGTGGGCGGGTCCTGGCCCCCTTAAGCCCCCTGCCATGCCCAAAGTTGCCCTGGCAACTGTTGCTGGCCCCCAAAGCGGAAGTTGGCGGGTCCTGGCCCCCTTAAGCCCCTTGCCATGCCCAGGTTTGCCCTGGCAACTGTTGCTGGCCCCCAAAGCGGAAGTGGGCGGGTCAGGTCCCCTTAAGCCCCCTGCCATGCCCAGGGTTGCCCTGGCAACTGTTGCTGGCCCCCAAAGCAGAAGTGGGCGGGTCCAGGTCCCCTTAAGCCCCCTGCCATGCCCAGGGTTGCCCTGGCAACTGTTGCTGGCCCCCAAAGTGGAAGTAGGCGGGTCCAGGCACCCTTAAGCCCCCTACCATGCCCAGGGTTGCCCTGGCAACTGTTGCTGGCCCCCAAAGCGGAAGTGGGCGGGTCCAGGCCCCCTTAATCCCCCTGCCATGCCCAAGGTTGCCCTGGCAACTGTTGCTGGCCCCCAAAGCGGAAGTGGGCGGGTCCAGGCCCCCTTAAGCCCCCTGCCATGCCCAGGGTTGCCCTGGCAACTGTTGCTGGCCCCCAAAGCGGAAGTGGGCGGGTCCAGGCCCCCTTAAGCCCCCTGCCATGCCCAGGGTTGCCCTGGCAACTGTTGCTGGCCCCCATAGCGGAAGTGGGCGGGTCCAGGCCCCCTTAATCCTCCTGCCATGCCCAGGGTTGCCCTGGCAACTGTTGCTGGCCCCCAAAACGGAAGTGGGCGGGTCCAGGCACCCTTAATCCCCCTGCCCTGCCCAGGGTTGCCCTGGCAACTGTTGCTGGCCCCCAAAGCGGAAGTGGGCGGGTCCAGGCCCCCTTAAGCCCCCTGCCATGCCCAGGGTTGCCCTGGCAACTGTTGCTGGCCCCCAAAGCGGAAGTGGGCGGGTCCTGGCGCCCTTAAGCCCCCTGCCATGCCCAATGTTGCCCTGGCAACTGTTGCTGGCCCCCAAAGCGGAAATGGGCGGGTCCAGGCCCCCTTAAGCCCCCTGCCATGCCCAGGGTTTCCTGGCAACTGTTGCTGGCCCCTAAAGCGGAAGTGGGCGGGTCCAGGCGCCCTTAAGCCCCCTGCCATGCCCAGGGTTGTCCTGGCAACTGTTGCTGGCCCCCAAAGCGGAAGTGGGCGGGTCCAGGCCCCCTTAAGCCCCCTGCCATGCCCAGGGTTGCCCTGGCAACTGTTGCTGGCCCCCAAAGCGGAAGTGGGCGGGTCCTGGCCCCCTTAAGCCCCCTGCCATGCCCAAAGTTGCCCTGGCAACTGTTGCTGGCCCCCAAAGCGGAAGTGGGCGGGTCCAGGCCCCCTTAAGCCCCCTGCCATGCCCAGGGTTGCCCTGGCAACTGTTGCTGGCCCCCAAAGCGGAAGTGGGCGGGTCCAGGCCCCCTTAATCCCCCTGCCATGCCCAGGGTTGACCTGGCAACTGTTGCTGGCCCCAAAGCGGAAGTGGGCGGGTCCAGGTCCCCTTAAGCCCCCTGCCATGCCCAGGGTTGCCCTGGCAACTGTTGCTGGCCCCCAAAGCGGAAGTGGGCGGGTCCAGGCCCCCTTAATCCCCCTGCCATGCCCAGGGTTGCCCTGTCAACTGTTTCTGGCCCCCAAAGCGGAAATTGGCGGGTCCAGGCACCCTTAAGCCCCCTACCATGCCCAGGGTTGCCCTGGCAACTGTTGCTGGCCCCCATAGCGGAAGTGGGCGGGTCCAGGCCCCCTTAATCCTCCTGCCATGCCCAGGGTTGCCCTGGCAACTGTTGCTGGCCCCCAAAACGGAAGTGGGCGGGTCCAGGCACCCTTAATCCCCCTGATATGCCCAGGGTTGCCCTGGCAACTGTTGCTGGCCCCCAAAGCGGAAGTGGGCGGGTCCAGGTCCCCTTAAGCCCCCTGCCATGCCCAGGGTTGCCCTGGCAACTGTTGCTGGCCCCCAAAGCGGAAGTGGGCGGGTCCAGGTCCCCTTAAGCCCCCTGCCATGCCCAGGGTTGCCCTGGCAACTGTTGCTGGCCCCCAAAGCGGAAGTGGGCGGGTCCTGGCCCCCTTAAGCCCCCTGCCATGCCCAGGTTTGCCCTGGCAACTGTTGCTGGCCCCTAAAGCGGAAGTGGGCTGGTCCAGGTCCACTTAAGCCCCCTGCCATGCCCAGGGTTGCCCTGGCAACTGTTGCTGGCCCCCAAAGCGGAAGTGGGCGGGTCCAGGTCCCCTTAAGCCCCCTGCCATGCCCAGGGTTGCCCTGGCAACTGTTGCTGGCCCCCAAAGTGGAAGTGGGCGGGTCCAGGTCCCCTTAAGCCCCCTGCCATGCCCAGGGTTGCCCTGGCAACTGTTGCTGGCCCCCAAAGCGGAAGTGGGCGGGTCCAGGTCCCCTTAAGCCCCCTGCCATGCCCAGGGTTGCCCTGGCAACTGTTGCTGGCCCCCAAAGCGGAAGTGGGCGGGTCCTGGCCCCCTTAAGCCCCCTGCCATGCCCAGGTTTGCCCTGGCAACTGTTGCTGGCCCCTAAAGCGGAAGTGGGCTGGTCCAGGTCCACTAAAGCCCCCTGCCATGCCCAGGGTTGCCCTGGCAACTGTTGCTGGCCCCCAAAGCGGAAGTGGGCGGGTCCAGGTCCCCTTAAGCCCCCTGCCATGCCCAGGGTTGCCCTGGCAACTGTTGCTGGCCCCCAAAGTGGAAGTGGGCGGGTCCAGGCACCCTTAAGCCCCCTGCCATGCCCAGGGTTGCCCTGGCAACTGTTGCTGGCCCCCAAAGCGGAAGTGGGCGGGTCCAGGTCCCCTTAAGCCTCCTGCCATGCCCAGGGTTGCCCTGGCAACTGTTGCTGGCCCCCACAGTGGAAGTAGGCGGGTCCAGGCACCCTTAAGCCCCCTACCATGCCCAGGGTTGCCCTGGCAACTGTTGCTGGCCCCCAAAGCGGAAGTGGGCGGGTCCAGGCCCCCTTAATCCCCCTGCCATGCCCAAGGTTGCCCTGGCAACTGTTGCTGGCCCCCAAAGCGGAAGTGGGCGGGTCCAGGCCCCCTTAAGCCCCCTGCCATGCTCAGGGTTGCCCTGGCAACTGTTGCTGGCCCCCAAAGCGGAAGTGGGCAGGTCCAGGCCCCCTTAAGCCCCCTGCCATGCCCAGGGTTGCCCTGGCAACTGTTGCTGGCCCCCATAGCGGAAGTGGGCGGGTCCAGGCCCCCTTAATCCTCCTGCCATGCCCAGGGTTGCCCTGGCAACTGTTGCTGGCCCCCAAAACGGAAGTGGGCGGGTCCAGGCACCCTTAATCCCCCTGCCCTGCCCAGGGTTGCCCTGGCAACTGTTGCTGGCCCCCAAAGCGGAAGTGGGCGGGTCCAGGCCCCCTTAAGCCCCCTGCCATGCCCAGGGTTGCCCTGGCAACTGTTGCTGGCCCCCAATGCGGAAGTGGGCGGGTCCTGGCGCCCTTAAGCCCCCTGCCATGCCCAATGTTGCCCTGGCAACTGTTGCTGGCCCCCAAAGCGGAAATGGGCGGGTCCAGGCCCCCTTAAGCCCCCTGCCATGCCCAGGGTTTCCTGGCAACTGTTGCTGGCCCCTAAAGCGGAAGTGGGCGGGTCCAGGCGCCCTTAAGCCCCCTGCCATGCCCAGGGTTGCCCTGGCAACTGTTGCTGGCCCCCAAAGCGGAAGTGGGCGGGTCCTGGCCCCCTTAAGCCCCCTGCCATGCCCAAAGTTGCCCTGGCAACTGTTGCTGGCCCCCAAAGCGGAAGTGGGCGGGTCCAGGCCCCCTTAAGCCCCCTGCCATGCCCAGGGTTGCCCTGGCAACTGTTGCTGGCCCCCAAAGCGGAAGTGGGCGGGTCCAGGCCCCCTTAATCCCCCTGCCATGCCCAGGGTTGACCTGGAGACTGTTGCTGGCCCCCAAAGCGGAAGTGGGCGGGTCCAGGTCCCCTTAAGCCCCCTGCCATGCCCAGGGTTGCCCTGGCAACTGTTGCTGGCCCCCAAAGCGGAAGTGGGCGGGTCCAGGCCCCCTTAATCCCCCTGCCATGCCCAGGGTTGCCCTGGCAACTGTTGCTGGCCCCCAAAGCGGAAGTGGGCGGGTCCAGGCACCCTTAAGCCCCCTACCATGCCCAGGGTTGCCCTGGCAACTGTTGCTGGCCCCCATAGCGGAAGTGGGCGGGTCCAGGCCCCCTTAATCCTCCTGCCATGCCCAGGGTTGCCCTGGCAACTGTTGCTGGCCCCCAAAACGGAAGTGGGCGGGTCCAGGCACCCTTAATCCCCCTGCCCTGCCCAGGGTTGCCCTGGCAACTGTTGCTGGCCCCCAAAGCGGAAGTGGGCGGGTCCAGGTCCCCTTAAGCCCCCTGCCATGCCCAGGGTTGCCCTGGCAACTGTTGCTGGCCCCCAAAGCGGAAGTGGGCGGGTCCTGGCGCCCTTAAGCCCCCTGCCATGCCCAATGTTGCCCTGGCAACTGTTGCTGGCCCCCAAAGCGGAAATGGGCGGGTCCAGGCCCCCTTAAGCCCCCTGCCATGCCCAGGGTTTCCTGGCAACTGTTGCTGGCCCCTAAAGCGGAAGTGGGCGGGTCCAGGCGCCCTTAAGCCCCCTGCCATGCCCAGGGTTGTCCTGGCAACTGTTGCTGGCCCCCAAAGCGGAAGTGGGCGGGTCCAGGCCCCCTTAAGCCCCCTGCCATGCCCAGGGTTGCCCTGGCAACTGTTGCTGGCCCCCAAAGCGGAAGTGGGCGGGTCCTGGCCCCCTTAAGCCCCCTGCCATGCCCAAAGTTGCCCTGGCAACTGTTGCTGGCCCCCAAAGCGGAAGTGGGCGGGTCCAGGCCCCCTTAAGCCCCCTGCCATGCCCAGGGTTGCCCTGGCAACTGTTGCTGGCCCCCAAAGCGGAAGTGGGCGGGTCCAGGCCCCCTTAATCCCCCTGCCATGCCCAGGGTTGACCTGGCAACTGTTGCTGGCCCCAAAGCGGAAGTGGGCGGGTCCAGGTCCCCTTAAGCCCCCTGCCATGCCCAGGGTTGCCCTGGCAACTGTTGCTGGCCCCCAAAGCGGAAGTGGGCGGGTCCAGGCCCCCTTAATCCCCCTGCCATGCCCAGGGTTGCCCTGTCAACTGTTTCTGGCCCCCAAAGCGGAAATTGGCGGGTCCAGGCACCCTTAAGCCCCCTACCATGCCCAGGGTTGCCCTGGCAACTGTTGCTGGCCCCCATAGCGGAAGTGGGCGGGTCCAGGCCCCCTTAATCCTCCTGCCATGCCCAGGGTTGCCCTGGCAACTGTTGCTGGCCCCCAAAACGGAAGTGGGCGGGTGCAGGCACCCTTAATCCCCCTGATATGCCCAGGGTTGCCCTGGCAACTGTTGCTGGCCCCCAAAGCGGAAGTGGGCGGGTCCAGGTCCCCTTAAGCCCCCTGCCATGCCCAGGGTTGCCCTGGCAACTGTTGCTGGCCCCCAAAGCGGAAGTGGGCGGGTCCAGGTCCCCTTAAGCCCCCTGCCATGCCCAGGGTTGCCCTGGCAACTGTTGCTGGCCCCCAAAGCGGAAGTGGGCGGGTCCTGGCCCCCTTAAGCCCCCTGCCATGCCCAGGTTTGCCCTGGCAACTGTTGCTGGCCCCTAAAGCGGAAGTGGGCTGGTCCAGGTCCACTTAAGCCCCCTGCCATGCCCAGGGTTGCCCTGGCAACTTTTGCTGGCCCCCAAAGCGGAAGTGGGCGGGTCCAGGTCCCCTTAAGCCCCCTGCCATGCCCAGGGTTGCCCTGGCAACTGTTGCTGGCCCCCAAAGTGGAAGTGGGCGGGTCCAGGTCCCCTTAAGCCCCCTGCCATGCCCAGGGTTGCCCTGGCAACTGTTGCTGGCCCCCAAAGTTGAAGTGGGCGGGTCCAGGTCCCCTTAAGCCCCCTGCCATGCCCAGGGTTGCCCTGGCAACTGTTGCTGGCCCCCAAAGCGGAAGTGGGCGGGTCCTGGCCCCCTTAAGCCCCCTGCCATGCCCAGGTTTGCCCTGGCAACTGTTGCTGGCCCCTAAAGCGGAAGTGGGCTGGTCCAGGTCCACTAAAGCCCCCTGCCATGCCCAGGGTTGCCCTGGCAACTGTTGCTGGCCCCCAAAGCGGAAGTGGGCGGGTCCAGGTCCCCTTAAGCCCCCTGCCATGCCCAGGGTTGCCCTGGCAACTGTTGCTGGCCCCCAAAGTGGAAGTGGGCGGGTCCAGGCACCCTTAAGCCCCCTGCCATGCCCAGGGTTGCCCTGGCAACTGTTGCTGGCCCCCAAAGCGGAAGTGGGCGGGTCCAGGTCCCCTTAAGCCTCCTGCCATGCCCAGGGTTGCCCTGGCAACTGTTGCTGGCCCCCACAGTGGAAGTAGGCGGGTCCAGGCACCCTTCAGCCCCCTACCATGCCCAGGGTTGCCCTGGCAACTGTTGCTGGCCCCCAAAGCGGAAGTGGGCGGGTCCAGGCCCCCTTAATCCCCCTGCCATGCCCAAGGTTGCCCTGGCAACTGTTGCTGGCCCCCAAAGCGGAAGTGGGCGGGTCCAGGCCCCCTTAAGCCCCCTGCCATGCTCAGGGTTGCCCTGGCAACTGTTGCTGGCCCCCAAAGCGGAAGTGGGCAGGTCCAGGCCCCCTTAAGCCCCCTGCCATGCCCAGGGTTGCCCTGGCAACTGTTGCTGGCCCCCATAGCGGAAGTGGGCGGGTCCAGGCCCCCTTAATCCTCCTGCCATGCCCAGGGTTGCCCTGGCAACTGTTGCTGGCCCCCAAAACGGAAGTGGGCGGGTCCAGGCACCCTTAATCCCCCTGCCCTGCCCAGGGTTGCCCTGGCAACTGTTGCTGGCCCCCAAAGCGGAAGTGGGCGGGTCCAGGCCCCCTTAAGCCCCCTGCCATGCCCAGGGTTGCCCTGGCAACTGTTGCTGGCCCCCAATGCGGAAGTGGGCGGGTCCTGGCGCCCTTAAGCCCCCTGCCATGCCCAATGTTGCCCTGGCAACTGTTGCTGGCCCCCAAAGCGGAAATGGGCGGGTCCAGGCCCCCTTAAGCCCCCTGCCATGCCCAGGGTTTCCTGGCAACTGTTGCTGGCCCCTAAAGCGGAAGTGGGCGGGTCCAGGCGCCCTTAAGCCCCCTGCCATGCCCAGGGTTGCCCTGGCAACTGTTGCTGGCCCCCAAAGCGGAAGTGGGCGGGTCCTGGCCCCCTTAAGCCCCCTGCCATGCCCAAAGTTGCCCTGGCAACTGTTGCTGGCCCCCAAAGCGGAAGTGGGCGGGTCCAGGCCCCCTTAAGCCCCCTGCCATGCCCAGGGTTGCCCTGGCAACTGTTGCTGGCCCCCAAAGCGGAAGTGGGCGGGTCCAGGCCCCCTTAATCCCCCTGCCATGCCCAGGGTTGACCTGGAGACTGTTGCTGGCCCCCAAAGCGGAAGTGGGCGGGTCCAGGTCCCCTTAAGCCCCCTGCCATGCCCAGGGTTGCCCTGGCAACTGTTGCTGGCCCCCAAAGCGGAAGTGGGCGGGTCCAGGCCCCCTTAATCCCCCTGCCATGCCCAGGGTTGCCCTGGCAACTGTTGCTGGCCCCCAAAGCGGAAGTGGGCGGGTCCAGGCACCCTTAAGCCCCCTACCATGCCCAGGGTTGCCCTGGCAACTGTTGCTGGCCCCCATAGCGGAAGTGGGCGGGTCCAGGCCCCCTTAATCCTCCTGCCATGCCCAGGGTTGCCCTGGCAACTGTTGCTGGCCCCCAAAACGGAAGTGGGCGGGTCCAGGCACCCTTAATCCCCCTGCCCTGCCCAGGGTTGCCCTGGCAACTGTTGCTGGCCCCCAAAGCGGAAGTGGGCGGGTCCAGGTCCCCTTAAGCCCCCTGCCATGCCCAGGGTTGCCCTGGCAACTGTTGCTGGCCCCCAAAGCGGAAGTGGGCGGGTCCAGGTCCCCTTAAGCCCCCTGCCATGCCCAGGGTTGCCCTGGCAACTGTTGCTGGCCCCCAAAGCGGAAGTGGGTGGGTCCAGGCCACCTTAAAGCCCCCTGCCATGCCCAGGGTTGCCCTGGCAACTGTTGCTGGCCCCTAAAGCGGAAATGGGCGGGTCAAGGCCCCCTTAAATCCCCCTGTTATGCCCAGGGTTGCCCTGGCAACTGTTGCTGGCCCCCAAAGCGGAAGTGGGCGGGTCCAGGCCCCCTTAAAGCGCCCTGCCATGCCCAGGATTGCCCTGGCAACTGTTGATGGCCCCCAAAGCGGATGTGGGCGGGTCCAGCCCCCCCTAAGCCCCCTGCCATGCCCAGGGTTGCCCTGGCAACTGTTGCTGGCCCCCAAAGCGGAAGTGGGCGGGTCCAGGCCCCCTTAAATCCCCCTGCCATGCCCAGGGTTGCCCTGGCAACTGTTGCTTGCCCCCAAAGCGGAAGTGGGCGGGTCCAGGCCCCCTTAAAGCCCCCTGCCATGCCCCGGGATTGCCCTGGCAACTGTTGCTGGCCCCCAAAGCGGAAGTGGGCGGGTCCAGGCCCCCTTAAAGCCCCCTGCCATGCCCAGGGTTGCCCTGGCAACTGTTGCTGGCCCCCAAAGCGGAAGTGGGCGGGTCCAGGCCCCCTTAAGCCCCCTGCCATGCCCAGGGTTGCCCTGGCAACTGTTGATGGCCCCCAAAGCGGATGTGGGCGGGTGCAGCCCCCCTAAGCCCCCTGCCATGCCCAGGGTTGCCCTGGCAACTGTTGCTTGCCCCCAAAGCGGAAGTGGGCGGGTCCAGGCCCCCTTAAATCCCCCTGCCATGCCCAGGGTTGCCCTGGCAACTGTTGATGGCCCCCAAAGCGGAAGTGGGTGGGTCCAGGCCCCCTTAAGCCCCCTGCCATGCCCAGGGTTGCCCTGGCAACTGTAGCTGGCCCCAAAAGCGGATGTGGGCGGGTCCAGGCCCCCTTAAGCCCCCTGCCATGCCCAGGGTTGCCCTGGCAACTGTTGATGGCCCCCAAAGCGGAAGTGGGAGGGTCCAGGCCCCCTTAAGCCCCCTGCCATGCCCAGGGTTGCCCTGGCAACTGTTGCTGGCCCCCAAAGCGGAAGTGGGCGGGTCCAGGCCCCCTTAAAGCCCCCTGCCAAGCCCAGGGTTGCCCTGGCAACTGTTGCTGACCCCCAAAGCGGAAGTGGGCGGGTCCAGGCCCCCTTAAAGCCCCCTGCTATGCCCCGGGGTTGCCCTGGCAACTGTTGCTGGCCCCCAAAGCGGAAGTGGGCGGGTCCAGGCCCCCTTAAGCCCCCTGCCATGCCCAGGGTTGCCCTGGCAAATGTTGCTGGCCCCCAAAGCGGAAGTGGGCGGGTCTGGGCCCCCTTAAGCCCCCTGCCATGCCCAGGGTTGCCCTGGCAACTGTTGCTGGCCCACAAAGCGGAAGTGGGCGGGTCCAGGCCCCCTTAAGTCCCCTGCCATGCCCAGGGTTGCCCTGGCAACTGTTGCTGGCCCCCAAAGCGGAAGTGGGCGGGTCCAGGCCCCCTTAAAGCCCCCTGCCATGCCCAGGGTTGCCCTGGCAACTGTTGCTGGCCCCCAAAGCGGAAGTGGGCGGGTCCGGGCCCCCATAAGCCCCCTGCCATGCCCAGGGTTGCCCTGGCAACTGTTGCTGGCCCCCAAAGCGGAAGTGGGCGGGTCCAGGCCCCCTTAAAGCCCCCTGCCATGCCCAGGGTTGCCCTGGCAACTGTTGCTGGCCCCCAAAGCGGAAGTGGGCGGGTCCAGGCCACCTTAAAGCCCCCTGCCATGCCCAGGGTTGCCCTGGCAACTGTTGCTGGCCCCCAAAGCGGAAGTGGGCGGGTCCAGGCCACCTTAAAGCCCCCTGCCATGCCCAGGGTTGCCCTGGCAACTGTTGCTGGCCCCCAAAGCGGAAGTGGGCGGGTCCAGGCAACCTTAAAGCCCCCTGCCATGCCCAGGGTTGCCCTGGCAACTGTTGATGGCCCCCAAAGCGGATGTGGGCGGGTCCAGCCCCCCCTAATCCCCCTGCCATGCCCAGGGTTGCCCTGGCAACTGATGCTGGCCCCCAAAGCGGAAGTGGGCGGGTCCAGGCCCCCTTAAAGCCCCCTGCTATGCCCCGGGGTTCCCCTGGCAACTGTTGCTGGCCCCCAAAGCGGAAGTGGGCGGGTCCAGGCCCCCTTAAAGCCCCCTGCCATGCCCAGGGTTGCCCTGGCAACTGTTGCTTAC
>NW_028142206.1:0-131258 GCF_055691185.1 Crinia signifera | reverse complement strand
AACAGTTGCCAGGGCAACACTGGGCATGGCAGGGGGCTTAAGGGGGCCTGGACCCGCCCACTTCCTCTTTGGGGGCCAGCAACAGTTGCCAGGGCAACACTGGGCATGGCAGGGGGCTTAAGGGGGCCTGGACCCGCCCACTTCCGCTTTGGGGGCCAGCAACAGTTGCCAGGGCAACCCTGGGCATGGCAGTGGGCTTAAGGGGGCCTGGAACCGCCCACTTCCGCTTTGGGGGCCAGCAACAGTAGCCAGGGCAACCCTGGGCATGGCAGGGGGCTTAAGGGGGCCTGGACCCGCCCACTTCCGCTTTGGGGGCCAGCAACAGTTGCCAGGGCAACACTGGGCATGGCAGGGGGCTTAAGGGGGCCTGGACCCGCCCACTTCCTCTTTGGGGGCCAGCAACAGTTGCCAGGGCAACACTGGGCATGGCAGGGGGCTTAAGGGGGCCTGGACCCGCCCACTTCCGCTTTGGGGGCCAGCAACAGTTGCCAGGGCAACCCTGGGCATGGCAGTGGGCTTAAGGGGGCCTGGACCCGCCCACTTCCGCTTTGGGGGCCAGCAACAGTTGCCAGGGCAACCCTGGGCATGGCAGTGGGCTTAAGGGCGCCTGGACCCGCCCACTTCCGCTTTGGGGGCCAGCAACAGTAGCCAGGGCAACCCTGGGCATGGCAGTGGGCTTAAGGGGGCCTGGACCCGCCCACTTCCGCTTTGAGGGCCAGCAACAGTTGCCAGGGCAACCCTGGGCATGGCAGGGGGCTTAAGGGGGCCTGGACCCGCCCACTTCCGCTTTGGGGGCCAGCAACAGTTGCCAGTGCAACCCTGGGTATGGCAGGGGGCTTAAGGGGGGCAGGACCCGCCCACTTCCGCTTTGGGGGCCAGCAACAGTTGCCAGGGCAACCCTGGGCATGGCATGGGGCTTAAGGGCGCCTGGACCCGCCCACTTCCGCTTTGGGGGCCAGCAACAGTTGCCAGGGCAACCCTGGGGATGGCAGGGGGCTTAAGGGCGCCTGGACCCGCCCACTTCCGCTTTGGGGGCCAGCAACAGTTGCCAGGGCAACCCTGGGCATGGCAGGGGGCTTAAGGGGGCCTGGACCCACCCACTTCCGCTTTGGGGCCAGCAACAGTTGCCAGGGCAACCCTGGGCAAGGCAGGGGGCTTAAGGGCGCCTGGACCCGCCCACTTCCGCTTTGGGGGCCAGCAACAGTTGCCAGGGCAACCCTGGGCATGGCAGGGGGCTTAAGGGGGCCTGGACCCGCCCACTTCCGCTTTGGGGGCCAGCAACAGTTGCCAGGGCAACCCTGGGCATGGCAGGGGGCTTAAGGGGGCCAGGACCCGCCCACTTCCGCTTTGGGGGCCAGCAACAGTAGCCAGGGCAACCCTGGGCATGGCAGGGGGCTTAAGGGGGCCAGGACCCGCCCACTTCCGCTTTGGGGGCCAGCAACAGTAGCCAGGGCAACCCTGGGCATGGCAGGGGGCTTAAGGGGACCTGGACCCGCCCACTTCCTCTTTGGGGGCCAGCAACAGTTGCCAGGGCAACCCTGGGCATGGCAGGGGGCTTAAGGGGGCCTGGACCCGCCCACTTCCTCTTTGGGGGCCAGCAACAGTTGCCAGGGCAACACTGGGCATGGCAGGGGGCTTAAGGGGGCCTGGACCCGCCCACTTCCGCTTTGGGGGCCAGCAACAGTTGCCAGGGCAACCCTGGGCATGGCAGTGGGCTTAAGGGGGCCTGTACCCGCCCACTTCCGCTTTGGGGGCCAGCAACAGTTGCCAGGGCAACCCTGGGCATGGCAGTGGGCTTAAGGGCGCCTGGACCCGCCCACTTCCGCTTTGGGGGCCAGCAACAGTAGCCAGGGCAACCCTGGGCATGGCAGTGGGCTTAAGGGGGCCTGGACCCGCCCACTTCCGCTTTGAGGGCCAGCAACAGTTGCCAGGGCAACCCTGGGCATGGCAGGGGGCTTAAGGGGGCCTGGACCCGCCCACTTCCGCTTTGGGGGCCAGCAACAGTTGCCAGGGCAACCCTGGGTATGGCAGGGGGCTTAAGGGGGGCAGGACCCGCCCACTTCCGCTTTGGGGGCCAGCAACAGTTGCCAGGGCAACCCTGGGCATGGCATGGGGCTTAAGGGCGCCTGGACCCGCCCACTTCCGCTTTGGGGGCCAGCAACAGTTGCCAGGGCAACCCTGGGGATGGCAGGGGGCTTAAGGGCGCCTGGACCCGCCCACTTCCGCTTTGGGGGCCAGCAACAGTTGCCAGGGCAACCCTGGGCATGGCAGGGGGCTTAAGGGGGCCTGGACCCACCCACTTCCGCTTTGGGGCCAGCAACAGTTGCCAGGGCAACCCTGGGCAAGGCAGGGGGCTTAAGGGCGCCTGGACCCGCCCACTTCCGCTTTGGGGGCCAGCAACAGTTGCCAGGGCAACCCTGGGCATGGCAGGGGGCTTAAGGGGGCCTGGACCCGCCCACTTCCGCTTTGGGGGCCAGCAACAGTTGCCAGGGCAACCCTGGGCATGGCAGGGGGCTTAAGGGGGCCAGGACCCGCCCACTTCCGCTTTGGGGGCCAGCAACAGTAGCCAGGGCAACCCTGGGCATGGCAGGGGGCTTAAGGGGGCCAGGACCCGCCCACTTCCGCTTTGGGGGCCAGCAACAGTAGCCAGGGCAACCCTGGGCATGGCAGGGGGCTTAAGGGGGCCTGGACCCGCCCACTTCCTCTTTGGGGGCCAGCAACAGTTGCCAGGGCAACCCTGGGCATGGCAGGGGGCTTAAGGGGGCCTGGACCCGCCCACTTCCGCTTTGGGGGCCAGCAACAGTTGCCAGGGCAACACTGGGCACGGCAGGGGGCTTAAGGGGGCCTGGACCCGCCCACTTCCGCTTTGGGGGCCAGCAACAGTTGCCAGGGCAACCCTGGGCATGGCAGTGGGCTTAAGGGGGCCTGGACCCGCCCACTTCCGCTTTGGGGGCCAGCAACAGTTGCCAGGGCAACCCTGGGCATGGCAGGGGGCTTAAGGGGGCCTGGACCCGCCCACTTCCGCTTTGGGGGCCAGCAACAGTTGCCAGGGCAACCCTGGGCATGGCAGTGGGCTTAAGGGGGCCTGGACCCGCCCACTTCCGCTTTTGGGGCCAGCAACAGTTGCCAGGGCAACCCTGGGCATGGCAGGGGGCTTAAGGGGGCCAGGACCCGCCCACTTCCGCTTTGAGGGCCAGCAACAGTTGCCAGGGCAACCCTGGGCATGGCAGGGGGCTTAAGGGGGCCTGGACCCGCCCACTTCCGCTTTGGGGGCCAGCAACAGTTGCCAGGGCAACCCTGGGTATGGCAGGGGGCTTAAGGGGGGCAGGACCCGCCCACTTCCGCTTTGGGGGCCAGCAACAGTTGCCAGGGCAACCCTGGGCATGGCAGGGGGCTTAAGGGCGCCTGGACCCGCCCACTTCCGCTTTGGGGGCCAGCAACAGTTGCCAGGGCAACCCTGGGGATGGCAGGGGGCTTAAGGGCGCCTGGACCCGCCCACTTCCGCTTTGGGGGCCAGCAACAGTTGCCAGGGCAACCCTGGGCATGGCAGGGGGCTTAAGGGGGCCTGGACCCACCCACTTCCGCTTTGGGGCCAGCAACAGTTGCCAGGGCAACCCTGGGCATGGCAGGGGGCTTAAGGGGGCCTGGACCCGCCCACTTCCGCTTTGGGGGCCAGCAACAGTTGCCAGGGCAACACTGGGCATGGCAGGGGGCTTAAGGGGGCCTGGACCCGCCCACTTCCGCTTTGGGGGCCAGCAACAGTTGCCAGGGCAACACTGGGCATGGCAGGGGGCTTAAGGGGGCCTGGACCCGCCCACTTCCGCTTTGGGGGCCAGCAACAGTTGCCAGGGCAACCCTGGGCATGGCAGTGGGCTTAAGGGGGCCTGGACCAGCCCACTTCCGCTTTGGGGGCCAGCAACAGTTGCCAGGGCAACCCTGGGCATGGCAGGGGGCTTAAGGGGGCCTGGACCCGCCCACTTCCGCTTTGGGGGCCAGCAACAGTTGCCAGGGCAACCCTGGGCATGGCAGGGGGCTTAAGGGGGCCAGGACCCGCCCACTTCCGCTTTGGGGGCCAGCAACAGTTGCCAGGGCAACCCTGGGCATGGCAGGGGGCTTAAGGGCGCCTGGACCCGCCCACGTCCGCTTTGGGGGCCAGCAACAGTTGCCAGGGCAACCCTGGGGATGGCAGGGGGCTTAAGGGGGCCTGGACCCGCCCACTTCCGCTTTGGGGGACAGCAACAGTAGCCAGGGCAACCCTGGGCATGGCAGGGGGCTTAGGGGGGCCTGGACCCGCCCACTTCCGCTTTGGGGGCCAGCAACAGTTGCCAGGGCAACACTGGGCATGGCAGGGGGCTTAAGGGGGCCTGGACCCGCCCACTTCCTCTTTGGGGGCCAGCAACAGTTGCCAGGGCAACACTGGGCATGGCAGGGGGCTTAAGGGGGCCTGGACCCGCCCACTTCCGCTTTGGGGGCCAGCAACAGTTGCCAGGGCAACCCTGGGCATGGCAGTGGGCTTAAGGGGGCCTGGACCCGCCCATTTCCGCTTTGGGGGCCAGCAACAGTTGCCAGGGCAACCCTGGGCATGGCAGGGGGCTTAAGGGGGCCAGGACCCGCCCACTTCCGCTTTGGGGGCCAGCAACAGTTGCCAGGGCAACCCTGGGCATGGCAGTGGGCTTAAGGGCGCCTGGACCCGCCCACTTCCGCTTTGGGGCCAGCAACAGTTGCCAGGGCAACCCTGGGCAAGGCAGGGGGCTTAAGGGCGCCTGGACCCGCCCACTTCCGCTTTGGGGGCCAGCAACAGTTGCCAGGGCAACCCTGGGCATGGCAGTGGGCTTAAGGGGGCCTGGACCCGCCCACTTCCGCTTTGGGGGCCAGCAACAGTTGCCAGTGCAACCCTGGGCATGGCAGGGGGCTTAATGGGGCCTGGACCCGCCCACTTCTGCTTTGGGGGCCAGCAACAGTTGCCAGGGCAACCCTGGGCATGGCAGGGGGCTTAAGGGGGGCAGGACCCGCCCACTTCCGCTTTGGGGGCCAGCAACAGTTGCCAGGGCAACCCTGGGCATGGCAGGGGGCTTAAGGGCGCCTGGACCCGCCCACTTCCGCTTTGGGGGCCAGCAACAGTTGCCAGGGCAACCCTGGGGATGGCAGGGGGCTTAAGGGCGCCTGGACCCGCCCACTTCCGCTTTGGGGGCCAGCAACAGTTGCCAGGGCAACCCTGGGCATGGCAGGGGGCTTAAGGGGGCCTGGACCCACCCACTTCCGCTTTGGGGCCAGCAACAGTTGCCAGGGCAACCCTGGGCAAGGCAGGGGGCTTAAGGGCGCCTGGACCCGCCCACTTCCGCTTTGGGGGCCAGCAACAGTTGCCAGGGCAACCCTGGGCAAGGCAGGGGGCTTAAGGGCGCCTGGACCCGCCCACTTCCGCTTTGGGGGCCAGCAACAGTTGCCAGGGAAACCCTGGGCATGGCAGGGGGCTTAAGGGGGCCAGGACCCGCCCACTTCCGCTTTGGGGGCCAGCAACAGTAGCCAGGGCAACCCTGGGCATGGCAGGGGGCTTAAGGGGGCCTGGACCCGCCCACTTCCGCTTTGGGGGCCAGCAACAGTTGCCAGGGCAACACTGGGCATGGCAGGGGGCTTAAGGGGGCCTGGACCCGCCCACTTCCGCTTTGGGGGCCAGCAACAGTTGCCAGGGCAACACTGGGCATGGCAGGGGGCTTAAGGCGGCCTGGACCCGCCCACTTCCGCTTTGGGGGCCAGCAACAGTTGCCAGGGCAACCCTGGGCATGGCAGTGGGCTTAAGGGGGCCTGGACCCGCCCACTTCCGCTTTGGGGGCCAGCAACAGTTGCCAGGGCAACCCTGGGCATGGCAGGGGGCTTAAGGGGGCCTGGACCCGCCCACTTCCGCTTTGGGGGCCAGCAACAGTTGCCAGGGCAACCCTGGGCATGGCAGGGGGCTTAAGGGGGCCAGGACCCGCCCACTTCCGCTTTGGGGGCCAGCAACAGTTGCCAGGGCAACACTGGGCATGGCAGGGGGCTTAAGGGGGCCTGGACCCGCCCACTTCCGCTTTGGGGGCCAGCAACAGTTGCCAGGGCAACTCTGGGCATGGCAGGGGGCTTAAGGGCGCCAGGACCCGCCCACTGCCGCTTTGGGGGCCAGCAACAGTTGCCAGGGCAACCCTGGGCAAGGCAGGGGGCTTAAGGGCGCCTGGACCCGCCCACTTCCGCTTTGGGGGCCAGCAACAGTTGCCAGGGCAACCTTGGGCATGGCAGGGGGTTTAAGGGGGCCTGGACCCGCCCACTTCCGCTTTGGGGGCCAGAAACAGTTGCCAGGGCAACCCTGGGCATGGCAGGGGCTTAAGGGCGACTGGACCCGCCCACTTCCGCTTTGGGGGCCAGCAACAGTTGCCAGGGCAACCCTGGGCATGGCAGGGGGCTTAAGGGCTTAAGGGCGCCTGGACCCGCCCACTTCCGCTTTGAAAGCCAGCAACAGTTGCCAGGGCAACCCTGGGGATGGCAGGGGGCTTAAGGGCGCCTGGACCCGCCCACTTCCGCTTTGGGGGCCAGCAACAGTTGCCAGGGCAACCCTGGGCATGGCAGGGGGCTTAAGGGGGCCTGGACCCACCCACTTCCGCTTTGGGGCCAGCAACAGTTGCCAGGGCAACCCTGGGCAAGGCAGGGGGCTTAAGGGCGCCTGGACCCGCCCACTTCCGCTTTGGGGGCCAGCAACAGTTGCCAGGGCAACCCTGGGCATGGCAGGGGGCTTAAGGGGGCCTGGACCCGCCCACTTCCGCTTTGGGGGCCAGCAACAGTTGCCAGGGCAACCCTGGGCATGGCATGGGGCTTAGGGGGGCCAGGACCCGCCCACTTCCGCTTTGGGGGCCAGCAACAGTAGCCAGGGCAACCCTGGGCATGGCAGGGGGCTTAAGGGGGCCTGGACCCGCCCACTTCCGCTTTGGGGGCCAGCAACAGTTGCCAGGGCAACACTGGGCATGGCAGGGGGCTTAAGGGGGCCTGGACCCGCCCACTTCCTCTTTGGGGGCCAGCAACAGTTGCCAGGGCAACACTGGGCATGGCAGGGGGCTTAAGGGGGCCTGGACCCGCCCACTTCCGCTTTGGGGGCCAGCAACAGTTGCCAGGGCAACCCTGGGCATGGCAGTGGGCTTAAGGGGGCCTGGAACCGCCCACTTCCGCTTTGGGGGCCAGCAACAGTAGCCAGGGCAACCCTGGGCATGGCAGGGGGCTTAAGGGGGCCTGGACCCGCCCACTTCCGCTTTGGGGGCCAGCAACAGTTGCCAGGGCAACACTGGGCATGGCAGGGGGCTTAAGGGGGCCTGGACCCGCCCACTTCCTCTTTGGGGGCCAGCAACAGTTGCCAGGGCAACACTGGGCATGGCAGGGGGCTTAAGGGGGCCTGGACCCGCCCACTTCCGCTTTGGGGGCCAGCAACAGTTGCCAGGGCAACCCTGGGCATGGCAGTGGGCTTAAGGGGGCCTGGACCCGCCCACTTCCGCTTTGGGGGCCAGCAACAGTTGCCAGGGCAACCCTGGGCATGGCAGTGGGCTTAAGGGCGCCTGGACCCGCCCACTTCCGCTTTGGGGGCCAGCAACAGTAGCCAGGGCAACCCTGGGCATGGCAGTGGGCTTAAGGGGGCCTGGACCCGCCCACTTCCGCTTTGAGGGCCAGCAACAGTTGCCAGGGCAACCCTGGGCATGGCAGGGGGCTTAAGGGGGCCTGGACCCGCCCACTTCCGCTTTGGGGGCCAGCAACAGTTGCCAGGGCAACCCTGGGTATGGCAGGGGGCTTAAGGGGGGCAGGACCCGCCCACTTCCGCTTTGGGGGCCAGCAACAGTTGCCAGGGCAACCCTGGGCATGGCATGGGGCTTAAGGGCGCCTGGACCCGCCCACTTCCGCTTTGGGGGCCAGCAACAGTTGCCAGGGCAACCCTGGGGATGGCAGGGGGCTTAAGGGCGCCTGGACCCGCCCACTTCCGCTTTGGGGGCCAGCAACAGTTGCCAGGGCAACCCTGGGCATGGCAGGGGGCTTAAGGGGGCCTGGACCCACCCACTTCCGCTTTGGGGCCAGCAACAGTTGCCAGGGCAACCCTGGGCAAGGCAGGGGGCTTAAGGGCGCCTGGACCCGCCCACTTCCGCTTTGGGGGCCAGCAACAGTTGCCAGGGCAACCCTGGGCATGGCAGGGGGCTTAAGGGGGCCTGGACCCGCCCACTTCCGCTTTGGGGGCCAGCAACAGTTGCCAGGGCAACCCTGGGCATGGCAGGGGGCTTAAGGGGGCCAGGACCCGCCCACTTCCGCTTTGGGGGCCAGCAACAGTAGCCAGGGCAACCCTGGGCATGGCAGGGGGCTTAAGGGGGCCAGGACCCGCCCACTTCCGCTTTGGGGGCCAGCAACAGTAGCCAGGGCAACCCTGGGCATGGCAGGGGGCTTAAGGGGGCCTGGACCCGCCCACTTCCTCTTTGGGGGCCAGCAACAGTTGCCAGGGCAACCCTGGGCATGGCAGGGGGCTTAAGGGGGCCTGGACCCGCCCACTTCCGCTTTGGGGGCCAGCAACAGTTGCCAGGGCAACACTGGGCACGGCAGGGGGCTTAAGGGGGCCTGGACCCGCCCACTTCCGCTTTGGGGGCCAGCAACAGTTGCCAGGGCAACCCTGGGCATGGCAGTGGGCTTAAGGGGGCCTGGACCCGCCCACTTCCGCTTTGGGGGCCAGCAACAGTTGCCCGGGCAACCCTGGGCATGGCAGGGGGCTTAAGGGGGCCTGGACCCGCCCACTTCCGCTTTGGGGGCCAGCAACAGTTGCCAGGGCAACCCTGGGCATGGCAGTGGGCTTAAGGGGGCCTGGACCCGCCCACTTCCGCTTTTGGGGCCAGCAACAGTTGCCAGGGCAACCCTGGGCATGGCAGGGGGCTTAAGGGGGCCAGGACCCGCCCACTTCCGCTTTGAGGGCCAGCAACAGTTGCCAGGGCAACCCTGGGCATGGCAGGGGGCTTAAGGGGGCCTGGACCCGCCCACTTCCGCTTTGGGGGCCAGCAACAGTTGCCAGGGCAACCCTGGGTATGGCAGGGGGCTTAAGGGGGGCAGGACCCGCCCACTTCCGCTTTGGGGGCCAGCAACAGTTGCCAGGGCAACCCTGGGCATGGCAGGGGGCTTAAGGGCGCCTGGACCCGCCCACTTCCGCTTTGGGGGCCAGCAACAGTTGCCAGGGCAACCCTGGGGATGGCAGGGGGCTTAAGGGCGCCTGGACCCGCCCACTTCCGCTTTGGGGGCCAGCAACAGTTGCCAGGGCAACCCTGGGCATGGCAGGGGGCTTAAGGGGGCCTGGACCCACCCACTTCCGCTTTGGGGCCAGCAACAGTTGCCAGGGCAATCCTGGGCATGGCAGGGGGCTTAAGGGGGCCTGGACCCGCCCACTTCCGCTGTGGGGGCCAGCAACAGTTGCCAGGGCAACACTGGGCATGGCAGGGGGCTTAAGGGGGCCTGGACCCGCCCACTTCCGCTTTGGGGGCCAGCAACAGTTGCCAGGGCAACACTGGGCATGGCAGGGGGCTTAAGGGGGCCTGGACCCGCCCACTTCCGCTTTGGGGGCCAGCAACAGTTGCCAGGGCAACCCTGGGCATGGCAGTGGGCTTAAGGGGGCCTGGACCCGCCCACTTCCGCTTTGGGGGCCAGCAACAGTTGCCAGTGCAACCCTGGGCATGGCAGGGGGCTTAATGGGGCCTGGACCCGCCCACTTCCGCTTTGGGGGCCAGCAACAGTTGCCAGGGCAACCCTGGGCATGGCAGGGGGCTTAAGGGGGGCAGGACCCGCCCACTTCCGCTTTGGGGGCCAGCAACAGTTGCCAGGGCAACCCTGGGCATGGCAGGGGGCTTAAGGGCGCCTGGACCCGCCCACTTCCGCTTTGGGGGCCAGCAACAGTTGCCAGGGCAACCCTGGGGATGGCAGGGGGCTTAAGGGCGCCTGGACCCGCCCACTTCCGCTTTGGGGGCCAGCAACAGTTGCCAGGGCAACCCTGGGCATGGCAGGGGGCTTAAGGGGGCCTGGACCCACCCACTTCCGCTTTGGGGCCAGCAACAGTTGCCAGGGCAACCCTGGGCAAGGCAGCGGGCTTAAGGGCGCCTGGACCCGCCCACTTCCGCTTTGGGGGCCAGCAACAGTTGCCAGGGCAACCCTGGGCAAGGCAGGGGGCTTAAGGGCGCCTGGACCCGCCCACTTCCGCTTTGGGGGCCAGCAACAGTTGCCAGGGAAACCCTGGGCATGGCAGGGGGCTTAAGGGGGCCAGGACCCGCCCACTTCCGCTTTGGGGGCCAGCAACAGTAGCCAGGGCAACCCTGGGCATGGCAGGGGGCTTATGGGGGCCTGGACCCGCCCACTTCCGCTTTGGGGGCCAGCAACAGTTGCCAGGGCAACACTGGGCATGGCAGGGGGCTTAAGGGGGCCTGGACCCGCCCACTTCCGCTTTGGGGGCCAGCAACAGTTGCCAGGGCAACCCTGGGCATGGCAGTGGGCTTAAGGGGGCCTGGACCCGCCCACTTCCGCTTTGGGGGCCAGCAACAGTTACCAGGGCAACCCTGGGCATGGCAGGGGGCTTAAGGGGGCCTGGACCCGCCCACTTCCGCTTTGGGGGCCAGCAACAGTTGCCAGGGCAACCCTGGGCATGGCAGGGGGCTTAAGGGGGCCAGGACCCGCCCACTTCCGCTTTGGGGGCCAGCAACAGTTGCCAGGGCAACCCTGGGCATGGCCGGGGGCTTAAGGGCGCCTGGACCCGCCCACTTCCGCGTTGGGGGCCAGCAACAGTTGCCAGGGCAACCCTGGGGATGGCAGGGGGCTTAAGAGCGCCTGGACCCGCCCACTTCCGCTTTGGGGGCCAGCAACAGTTGCCAGGGCAACCCTGGGCATGGCAGGGGGCTTAAGGGGGCCTGGACCCACCCACTTCCGCTTTGGGGCCAGCAACAGTTGCCAGGGCAACCCTGGGCAAGGCAGGGGGCTTAAGGGCGCCTGGACCCGCCCACTTCCGCTTTGGGGGCCAGCAACAGTTGCCAGGGCAACCCTGGGCATGGCAGGGGGCTTAAGGGGGCCTGGACCCGCCCACTTCCGCTTTGGGGGCCAGCAACAGTTGCCAGGGCAACCCTGGGCATGGCAGGGGGCTTAAGGGGGCCAGGACCCGCCCACTTCCGCTTTGGGGGCCAGCAACAGTAGCCAGGGTAACCCTGGGCATGGCAGGGGGCTTAAGGGGGCCTGGACCCGCCCACTTCCGCTTTGGAAGGCCAGCAACAGTTGCCAGGGCAACCCTGGGCATGGCAGGGGGCTTAAGGGGGCCTGGACCCGCCCACTTCCGCTTTGGGGCCAGCAACAGTTGCCAGTGCAACCCTGGGCATGGCAGGGGGCTTAAGGGGGCCTGGACCCGCCCACTTCCGCTTTGGGGGCCAGCAACAGTTGCCAGGGCAACCCTGGGCATGGCAGGGGGCTTAAGGGGGCCTGGACCCGCCCACTTCCGCTTTGGGGGCCAGCAACAGTAGCCAGGGCAACCCTGGGCATGGCAGGGGGCTTAAGGGGGCCAGGACCCGCCCACTTCCGCTTTGGGGGCCAGCAACAGTAGCCAGGGCAACCCTGGGCATGGCAGGGGGCTTAAGGGGGCCTGGACCCGCCCACTTCCGCTTTGGGGGCCAGCAACAGTTGCCAGGGCAACACTGGGCATGGCAGGGGGCTTAAGGGGGCCTGGACCCGCCCACTTCCGCTTTGGGGGCCAGCAACAGTTGCCAGGGCAACACTGGGCATGGCAGTGGGCTTAAGGGGGCCTGGACCCGCCCACTTCCGCTTTGGGGGCCAGCAACAGTTGCCAGGGCAACCCTGGGCATGGCAGTGGGCTTAAGGGGGCCTGGACCCGCCCACTTCCGCTTTGGGGGCCAGCAACAGTTGCCAGGGCAACCCTGGGCATGGCAGGGGGCTTAAGGGGGCCTGGACCCGCCCACTTCCGCTTTGGGGGCCAGCAACAGTTGCCAGGGCAACCCTGGGCATGGCAGGGGGCTTAAGGGGGCCAGGACCCGCCCACTTCCGCTTTGGGGGCCAGCAACAGTAGCCAGGGTAACCCTGGGCATGGCAGGGGGCTTAAGGGGGCCTGGACCCGCCCACTTCCGCTTTGGAAGGCCAGCAACAGTTGCCAGGGCAACACTGGGCATGGCAGGGGGCTTAAGGGGGCCTGGACCCGCCCACTTCCGCTTTGGGGCCAGCAACAGTTGCCAGTGCAACCCTGGGCATGGCAGGGGGCTTAAGGGGGCCTGGACCCGCCCACTTCCGCTTTGGGGGCCAGCAACAGTTGCCAGGGCAACCCTGGGCATGGCAGTGGGCTTAAGGGGGCCTGGACCCGCCCACTTCCGCTTTGGGGGCCAGCAACAGTTGCCAGGGCAACCCTGGGCATGGCAGGGGGCTTAAGGGGGCCTGGACCCGCCCACTTCCGCTTTGGGGGCCAGCAACAGTTGCCAGGGCAACCCTGGGCATGGCAGTGGGCTTAAGGGGGCCTGGACCCGCCCACTTCCGCTTTTGGGGCCAGCAACAGTTGCCAGGGCAACCCTGGGCATGGCAGGGGGCTTAAGGGGGCCAGGACCCGCCCACTTCCGCTTTGAGGGCCAGCAACAGTTGCCAGGGCAACCCTGGGCATGGCAGGGGGCTTAAGGGGGCCTGGACCCGCCCACTTCCGCTTTGGGGGCCAGCAACAGTTGCCAGGGCAACCCTGGGTATGGCAGGGGGCTTAAGGGGGGCAGGACCCGCCCACTTCCGCTTTGGGGGCCAGCAACAGTTGCCAGGGCAACCCTGGGCATGGCAGGGGGCTTAAGGGCGCCTGGACCCGCCCACTTCCGCTTTGGGGGCCAGCAACAGTTGCCAGGGCAACCCTGGGGATGGCAGGGGGCTTAAGGGCGCCTGGACCCGCCCACTTCCGCTTTGGGGGCCAGCAACAGTTGCCAGGGCAACCCTGGGCATGGCAGGGGGCTTAAGGGGGCCTGGACCCACCCACTTCCGCTTTGGGGCCAGCAACAGTTGCCAGGGCAACCCTGGGCATGGCAGGGGGCTTAAGGGGGCCTGGACCCGCCCACTTCCGCTTTGGGGGCCAGCAACAGTTGCCAGGGCAACACTGGGCATGGCAGGGGGCTTAAGGGGGCCTGGACCCGCCCACTTCCGCTTTGGGGGCCAGCAACAGTTGCCAGGGCAACACTGGGCATGGCAGGGGGCTTAAGGGGGCCTGGACCCGCCCACTTCCGCTTTGGGGGCCAGCAACAGTTGCCAGGGCAACCCTGGGCATGGCAGTGGGCTTAAGGGGGCCTGGACCAGCCCACTTCCGCTTTGGGGGCCAGCAACAGTTGCCAGGGCAACCCTGGGCATGGCAGGGGGCTTAAGGGGGCCTGGACCCGCCCACTTCCGCTTTGGGGGCCAGCAACAGTTGCCAGGGCAACCCTGGGCATGGCAGGGGGCTTAAGGGGGCCAGGACCCGCCCACTTCCGCTTTGGGGGCCAGCAACAGTTGCCAGGGCAACCCTGGGCATGGCAGGGGGCTTAAGGGCGCCTGGACCCGCCCACGTCCGCTTTGGGGGCCAGCAACAGTTGCCAGGGCAACCCTGGGGATGGCAGGGGGCTTAAGGGGGCCTGGACCCGCCCACTTCCGCTTTGGGGGACAGCAACAGTAGCCAGGGCAACCCTGGGCATGGCAGGGGGCTTAGGGGGGCCTGGACCCGCCCACTTCCGCTTTGGGGGCCAGCAACAGTTGCCAGGGCAACACTGGGCATGGCAGGGGGCTTAAGGGGGCCTGGACCCGCCCACTTCCTCTTTGGGGGCCAGCAACAGTTGCCAGGGCAACACTGGGCATGGCAGGGGGCTTAAGGGGGCCTGGACCCGCCCACTTCCGCTTTGGGGGCCAGCAACAGTTGCCAGGGCAAACCTGGGCATGGCAGTGGGCTTAAGGGGGCCTGGACCCGCCCATTTCCGCTTTGGGGGCCAGCAACAGTTGCCAGGGCAACCCTGGGCATGGCAGGGGGCTTAAGGGGGCCAGGACCCGCCCACTTCCGCTTTGGGGGCCAGCAACAGTTGCCAGGGCAACCCTGGGCATGGCAGTGGGCTTAAGGGCGCCTGGACCCGCCCACTTCCGCTTTGGGGCCAGCAACAGTTGCCAGGGCAACCCTGGGCAAGGCAGGGGGCTTAAGGGCGCCTGGACCCGCCCACTTCCGCTTTGGGGGCCAGCAACAGTTGCCAGGGCAACCCTGGGCATGGCAGTGGGCTTAAGGGGGCCTGGACCCGCCCACTTCCGCTTTGGGGGCCAGCAACAGTTGCCAGTGCAACCCTGGGCATGGCAGGGGGCTTAATGGGGCCTGGACCCGCCCACTTCTGCTTTGGGGGCCAGCAACAGTTGCCAGGGCAACCCTGGGCATGGCAGGGGGCTTAAGGGGGGCAGGACCCGCCCACTTCCGCTTTGGGGGCCAGCAACAGTTGCCAGGGCAACCCTGGGCATGGCAGGGGGCTTAAGGGCGCCTGGACCCGCCCACTTCCGCTTTGGGGGCCAGCAACAGTTGCCAGGGCAACCCTGGGGATGGCAGGGGGCTTAAGGGCGCCTGGACCCGCCCACTTCCGCTTTGGGGGCCAGCAACAGTTGCCAGGGCAACCCTGGGCATGGCAGGGGGCTTAAGGGGGCCTGGACCCACCCACTTCCGCTTTGGGGCCAGCAACAGTTGCCAGGGCAACCCTGGGCAAGGCAGGGGGCTTAAGGGCGCCTGGACCCGCCCACTTCCGCTTTGGGGGCCAGCAACAGTTGCCAGGGCAACCCTGGGCAAGGCAGGGGGCTTAAGGGCGCCTGGACCCGCCCACTTCCGCTTTGGGGGCCAGCAACAGTTGCCAGGGAAACCCTGGGCATGGCAGGGGGCTTAAGGGGGCCAGGACCCGCCCACTTCCGCTTTGGGGGCCAGCAACAGTAGCCAGGGCAACCCTGGGCATGGCAGGGGGCTTAAGGGGGCCTGGACCCGCCCACTTCCGCTTTGGGGGCCAGCAACAGTTGCCAGGGCAACACTGGGCATGGCAGGGGGCTTAAGGGGGCCTGGACCCGCCCACTTCCGCTTTGGGGGCCAGCAACAGTTGCCAGGGCAACACTGGGCATGGCAGGGGGCTTAAGGCGGCCTGGACCCGCCCACTTCCGCTTTGGGGGCCAGCAACAGTTGCCAGGGCAACCCTGGGCATGGCAGTGGGCTTAAGGGGGCCTGGACCCGCCCACTTCCGCTTTGGGGGCCAGCAACAGTTGCCAGGGCAACCCTGGGCATGGCAGGGGGCTTAAGGGGGCCTGGACCCGCCCACTTCCGCTTTGGGGGCCAGCAACAGTTGCCAGGGCAACCCTGGGCATGGCAGGGGGCTTAAGGGGGCCAGGACCCGCCCACTTCCGCTTTGGGGGCCAGCAACAGTTGCCAGGGCAACACTGGGCATGGCAGGGGGCTTAAGGGGGCCTGGACCCGCCCACTTCCGCTTTGGGGGCCAGCAACAGTTGCCAGGGCAACTCTGGGCATGGCAGGGGGCTTAAGGGCGCCAGGACCCGCCCACTGCCGCTTTGGGGGCCAGCAACAGTTGCCAGGGCAACCCTGGGCAAGGCAGGGGGCTTAAGGGCGCCTGGACCCGCCCACTTCCGCTTTGGGGGCCAGCAACAGTTGCCAGGGCAACCTTGGGCATGGCAGGGGGTTTAAGGGGGCCTGGACCCGCCCACTTCCGCTTTGGGGGCCAGAAACAGTTGCCAGGGCAACCCTGGGCATGGCAGGGGCTTAAGGGCGACTGGACCCGCCCACTTCCGCTTTGGGGGCCAGCAACAGTTGCCAGGGCAACCCTGGGCATGGCAGGGGGCTTAAGGGCTTAAGGGCGCCTGGACCCGCCCACTTCCGCTTTGAAAGCCAGCAACAGTTGCCAGGGCAACCCTGGGGATGGCAGGGGGCTTAAGGGCGCCTGGACCCGCCCACTTCCGCTTTGGGGGCCAGCAACAGTTGCCAGGGCAACCCTGGGCATGGCAGGGGGCTTAAGGGGGCCTGGACCCACCCACTTCCGCTTTGGGGCCAGCAACAGTTGCCAGGGCAACCCTGGGCAAGGCAGGGGGCTTAAGGGCGCCTGGACCCGCCCACTTCCGCTTTGGGGGCCAGCAACAGTTGCCAGGGCAACCCTGGGCATGGCAGGGGGCTTAAGGGGGCCTGGACCCGCCCACTTCCGCTTTGGGGGCCAGCAACAGTTGCCAGGGCAACCCTGGGCATGGCATGGGGCTTAGGGGGGCCAGGACCCGCCCACTTCCGCTTTGGGGGCCAGCAACAGTAGCCAGGGCAACCCTGGGCATGGCAGGGGGCTTAAGGGGGCCTGGACCCGCCCACTTCCGCTTTGGGGGCCAGCAACAGTTGCCAGGGCAACACTGGGCATGGCAGGGGGCTTAAGGGGGCCTGGACCCGCCCACTTCCTCTTTGGGGGCCAGCAACAGTTGCCAGGGCAACACTGGGCATGGCAGGGGGCTTAAGGGGGCCTGGACCCGCCCACTTCCGCTTTGGGGGCCAGCAACAGTTGCCAGGGCAACCCTGGGCATGGCAGTGGGCTTAAGGGGGCCTGGAACCGCCCACTTCCGCTTTGGGGGCCAGCAACAGTAGCCAGGGCAACCCTGGGCATGGCAGGGGGCTTAAGGGGGCCTGGACCCGCCCACTTCCGCTTTGGGGGCCAGCAACAGTTGCCAGGGCAACACTGGGCATGGCAGGGGGCTTAAGGGGGCCTGGACCCGCCCACTTCCTCTTTGGGGGCCAGCAACAGTTGCCAGGGCAACACTGGGCATGGCAGGGGGCTTAAGGGGGCCTGGACCCGCCCACTTCCGCTTTGGGGGCCAGCAACAGTTGCCAGGGCAACCCTGGGCATGGCAGTGGGCTTAAGGGGGCCTGGACCCGCCCACTTCCGCTTTGGGGGCCAGCAACAGTTGCCAGGGCAACCCTGGGCATGGCAGTGGGCTTAAGGGCGCCTGGACCCGCCCACTTCCGCTTTGGGGGCCAGCAACAGTAGCCAGGGCAACCCTGGGCATGGCAGTGGGCTTAAGGGGGCCTGGACCCGCCCACTTCCGCTTTGAGGGCCAGCAACAGTTGCCAGGGCAACCCTGGGCATGGCAGGGGGCTTAAGGGGGCCTGGACCCGCCCACTTCCGCTTTGGGGGCCAGCAACAGTTGCCAGGGCAACCCTGGGTATGGCAGGGGGCTTAAGGGGGGCAGGACCCGCCCACTTCCGCTTTGGGGGCCAGCAACAGTTGCCAGGGCAACCCTGGGCATGGCATGGGGCTTAAGGGCGCCTGGACCCGCCCACTTCCGCTTTGGGGGCCAGCAACAGTTGCCAGGGCAACCCTGGGGATGGCAGGGGGCTTAAGGGCGCCTGGACCCGCCCACTTCCGCTTTGGGGGCCAGCAACAGTTGCCAGGGCAACCCTGGGCATGGCAGGGGGCTTAAGGGGGCCTGGACCCACCCACTTCCGCTTTGGGGCCAGCAACAGTTGCCAGGGCAACCCTGGGCAAGGCAGGGGGCTTAAGGGCGCCTGGACCCGCCCACTTCCGCTTTGGGGGCCAGCAACAGTTGCCAGGGCAACCCTGGGCATGGCAGGGGGCTTAAGGGGGCCTGGACCCGCCCACTTCCGCTTTGGGGGCCAGCAACAGTTGCCAGGGCAACCCTGGGCATGGCAGGGGGCTTAAGGGGGCCAGGACCCGCCCACTTCCGCTTTGGGGGCCAGCAACAGTAGCCAGGGCAACCCTGGGCATGGCAGGGGGCTTAAGGGGGCCAGGACCCGCCCACTTCCGCTTTGGGGGCCAGCAACAGTAGCCAGGGCAACCCTGGGCATGGCAGGGGGCTTAAGGGGGCCTGGACCCGCCCACTTCCTCTTTGGGGGCCAGCAACAGTTGCCAGGGCAACCCTGGGCATGGCAGGGGGCTTAAGGGGGCCTGGACCCGCCCACTTCCGCTTTGGGGGCCAGCAACAGTTGCCAGGGCAACACTGGGCACGGCAGGGGGCTTAAGGGGGCCTGGACCCGCCCACTTCCGCTTTGGGGGCCAGCAACAGTTGCCAGGGCAACCCTGGGCATGGCAGTGGGCTTAAGGGGGCCTGGACCCGCCCACTTCCGCTTTGGGGGCCAGCAACAGTTGCCCGGGCAACCCTGGGCATGGCAGGGGGCTTAAGGGGGCCTGGACCCGCCCACTTCCGCTTTGGGGGCCAGCAACAGTTGCCAGGGCAACCCTGGGCATGGCAGTGGGCTTAAGGGGGCCTGGACCCGCCCACTTCCGCTTTTGGGGCCAGCAACAGTTGCCAGGGCAACCCTGGGCATGGCAGGGGGCTTAAGGGGGCCAGGACCCGCCCACTTCCGCTTTGAGGGCCAGCAACAGTTGCCAGGGCAACCCTGGGCATGGCAGGGGGCTTAAGGGGGCCTGGACCCGCCCACTTCCGCTTTGGGGGCCAGCAACAGTTGCCAGGGCAACCCTGGGTATGGCAGGGGGCTTAAGGGGGCAGGACCCGCCCACTTCCGCTTTGGGGGCCAGCAACAGTTGCCAGGGCAACCCTGGGCATGGCAGGGGGCTTAAGGGCGCCTGGACCCGCCCACTTCCGCTTTGGGGGCCAGCAACAGTTGCCAGGGCAACCCTGGGGATGGCAGGGGGCTTAAGGGCGCCTGGACCCGCCCACTTCCGCTTTGGGGGCCAGCAACAGTTGCCAGGGCAACCCTGGGCATGGCAGGGGGCTTAAGGGGGCCTGGACCCACCCACTTCCGCTTTGGGGCCAGCAACAGTTGCCAGGGCAATCCTGGGCATGGCAGGGGGCTTAAGGGGGCCTGGACCCGCCCACTTCCGCTGTGGGGGCCAGCAACAGTTGCCAGGGCAACACTGGGCATGGCAGGGGGCTTAAGGGGGCCTGGACCCGCCCACTTCCGCTTTGGGGGCCAGCAACAGTTGCCAGGGCAACACTGGGCATGGCAGGGGGCTTAAGGGGGCCTGGACCCGCCCACTTCCGCTTTGGGGGCCAGCAACAGTTGCCAGGGCAACCCTGGGCATGGCAGTGGGCTTAAGGGGGCCTGGACCCGCCCACTTCCGCTTTGGGGGCCAGCAACAGTTGCCAGTGCAACCCTGGGCATGGCAGGGGGCTTAATGGGGCCTGGACCCGCCCACTTCCGCTTTGGGGGCCAGCAACAGTTGCCAGGGCAACCCTGGGCATGGCAGGGGCTTAAGGGGGGCAGGACCCGCCCACTTCCGCTTTGGGGGCCAGCAACAGTTGCCAGGGCAACCCTGGGCATGGCAGGGGGCTTAAGGGCGCCTGGACCCGCCCACTTCCGCTTTGGGGGCCAGCAACAGTTGCCAGGGCAACCCTGGGGATGGCAGGGGGCTTAAGGGCGCCTGGACCCGCCCACTTCCGCTTTGGGGGCCAGCAACAGTTGCCAGGGCAACCCTGGGCATGGCAGGGGGCTTAAGGGGGCCTGGACCCACCCACTTCCGCTTTGGGGCCAGCAACAGTTGCCAGGGCAACCCTGGGCAAGGCAGCGGGCTTAAGGGCGCCTGGACCCGCCCACTTCCGCTTTGGGGGCCAGCAACAGTTGCCAGGGCAACCCTGGGCAAGGCAGGGGGCTTAAGGGCGCCTGGACCCGCCCACTTCCGCTTTGGGGGCCAGCAACAGTTGCCAGGGCAACCCTGGGCATGGCAGGGGGCTTATGGGGGCCTGGACCCGCCCACTTCCGCTTTGGGGGCCAGCAACAGTTGCCAGGGCAACACTGGGCATGGCAGGGGGCTTAAGGGGGCCTGGACCCGCCCACTTCCGCTTTGGGGGCCAGCAACAGTTGCCAGGGCAACCCTGGGCATGGCAGTGGGCTTAAGGGGGCCTGGACCCGCCCACTTCCGCTTTGGGGGCCAGCAACAGTTACCAGGGCAACCCTGGGCATGGCAGGGGGCTTAAAGGGGGCCTGGACCCGCCCACTTCCGCTTTGGGGGCCAGCAACAGTTGCCAGGGCAACCCTGGGCATGGCAGGGGGCTTAAGGGGGCCAGGACCCGCCCACTTCCGCTTTGGGGGCCAGCAACAGTTGCCAGGGCAACCCTGGGCATGGCCGGGGGCTTAAGGGCGCCTGGACCCGCCCACTTCCGCGTTGGGGGCCAGCAACAGTTGCCAGGGCAACCCTGGGGATGGCAGGGGGCTTAAGAGCGCCTGGACCCGCCCACTTCCGCTTTGGGGGCCAGCAACAGTTGCCAGGGCAACCCTGGGCATGGCAGGGGGCTTAAGGGGGCCTGGACCCACCCACTTCCGCTTGGGGCCAGCAACAGTTGCCAGGGCAACCCTGGGCAAGGCAGGGGGCTTAAGGCGCCTGGACCCGCCCACTTCCGCTTTGGGGGCCAGCAACAGTTGCCAGGGCAACCCTGGGCATGGCAGGGGGCTTAAGGGGGCCTGGACCCGCCCACTTCCGCTTTGGGGGCCAGCAACAGTTGCCAGGGCAACCCTGGGCATGGCAGGGGGCTTAAGGGGGCCAGGACCCGCCCACTTCCGCTTTGGGGGCCAGCAACAGTAGCCAGGGTAACCCTGGGCATGGCAGGGGGCTTAAGGGGGCCTGGACCCGCCCACTTCCGCTTTGGAAGGCCAGCAACAGTTGCCAGGGCAACCCTGGGCATGGCAGGGGCTTAAGGGGGCCTGGACCCGCCCACTTCCGCTTTGGGGCCAGCAACAGTTGCCAGTGCAACCCTGGGCATGGCAGGGGGCTTAAGGGGGCCTGGACCCGCCCACTTCCGCTTTGGGGGCCAGCAACAGTTGCCAGGGCAACCCTGGGCATGGCAGGGGGCTTAAGGGGGCCTGGACCCGCCCACTTCCGCTTTGGGGGCCAGCAACAGTAGCCAGGGCAACCCTGGGCATGGCAGGGGGCTTAAGGGGGCCAGGACCCGCCCACTTCCGCTTTGGGGGCCAGCAACAGTAGCCAGGGCAACCCTGGGCATGGCAGGGGGCTTAAGGGGGCCTGGACCCGCCCACTTCCGCTTTGGGGCCAGCAACAGTTGCCAGGGCAACACTGGGCATGGCAGGGGGCTTAAGGGGGCCTGGACCCGCCCACTTCCGCTTTGGGGGCCAGCAACAGTTGCCAGGGCAACACTGGGCATGGCAGTGGGCTTAAGGGGGCCTGGACCCGCCCACTTCCGCTTTGGGGGCCAGCAACAGTTGCCAGGGCAACCCTGGGCATGGCAGTGGGCTTAAGGGGGCCTGGACCCGCCCACTTCCGCTTTGGGGGCCAGCAACAGTTGCCAGGGCAACCCTGGGCATGGCAGGGGGCTTAAGGGGGCCTGGACCCGCCCACTTCCGCTTTGGGGGCCAGCAACAGTTGCCAGGGCAACCCTGGGCATGGCAGGGGGCTTAAGGGGCCAGGACCCGCCCACTTCCGCTTTGGGGGCCAGCAACAGTAGCCAGGGCAACCCTGGGCATGGCAGGGGGCTTAAGGGCGCCTGGACCCGCCCACGTCCGCTTTGGGGGCCAGCAACAGTAGCCAGGGTAACCCTGGGCATGGCAGGGGGCTTAAGGGGGCCTGGACCCGCCCACTTCCGCTTTGGAAGGCCAGCAACAGTTGCCAGGGCAACACTGGGCATGGCAGGGGGCTTAAGGGGGCCTGGACCCGCCCACTTCCGCTTTGGGGCCAGCAACAGTTGCCAGTGCAACCCTGGGCATGGCAGGGGGCTTAAGGGGGCCTGGACCCGCCCACTTCCGCTTTGGGGGCCAGCAACAGTTGCCAGGGCAACCCTGGGCATGGCAGGGGGCTTAAGGGGGCCTGGACCCGCCCACTTCCGCTTTGGGGGCCAGCAACAGTTGCCAGGGCAACCCTGGGCATGGCAGTGGGCTTAAGGGGGCCTGGACCCGCCCACTTCCGCTTTTGGGGCCAGCAACAGTTGCCAGGGCAACCCTGGGCATGGCAGGGGGCTTAAGGGGGCCAGGACCCGCCCACTTCCGCTTTGAGGGCCAGCAACAGTTGCCAGGGCAACCCTGGGCATGGCAGGGGGCTTAAGGGGGCCTGGACCCGCCCACTTCCGCTTTGGGGGCCAGCAACAGTTGCCAGGGCAACCCTGGGTATGGCAGGGGGCTTAAGGGGGGCAGGACCCGCCCACTTCCGCTTTGGGGGCCAGCAACAGTTGCCAGGGCAACCCTGGGCATGGCAGGGGGCTTAAGGGCGCCTGGACCCGCCCACTTCCGCTTTGGGGGCCAGCAACAGTTGCCAGGGCAACCCTGGGGATGGCAGGGGGCTTAAGGGCGCCTGGACCCGCCCACTTCCGCTTTGGGGGCCAGCAACAGTTGCCAGGGCAACCCTGGGCATGGCAGGGGGCTTAAGGGGGCCTGGACCCACCCACTTCCGCTTTGGGGCCAGCAACAGTTGCCAGGGCAATCCTGGGCATGGCAGGGGGGCTTAAGGGGGCCTGGACCCGCCCACTTCCGCTGTGGGGGCCAGCAACAGTTGCCAGGGCAACACTGGGCATGGCAGGGGGCTTAAGGGGGCCTGGACCCGCCCACTTCCGCTTTGGGGGCCAGCAACAGTTGCCAGGGCAACACTGGGCATGGCAGGGGGCTTAAGGGGGCCTGGACCCGCCCACTTCCGCTTTGGGGGCCAGCAACAGTTGCCAGGGCAACCCTGGGCATGGCAGTGGGCTTAAGGGGGCCTGGACCCGCCCACTTCCGCTTTGGGGGCCAGCAACAGTTGCCAGTGCAACCCTGGGCATGGCAGGGGCTTAATGGGGCCTGGACCCGCCCACTTCCGCTTTGGGGGCCAGCAACAGTTGCCAGGGCAACCCTGGGCATGGCAGGGGCTTAAGGGGGCAGGACCCGCCCACTTCCGCTTTGGGGGCCAGCAACAGTTGCCAGGGCAACCCTGGGCATGGCAGGGGGGCTTAAGGGCGCCTGGACCCGCCCACTTCCGCTTTGGGGGCCAGCAACAGTTGCCAGGGCAACCCTGGGGATGGCAGGGGGCTTAAGGGCGCCTGGACCCGCCCACTTCCGCTTTGGGGGCCAGCAACAGTTGCCAGGGCAACCCTGGGCATGGCAGGGGGCTTAAGGGGGCCTGGACCCACCCACTTCCGCTTTGGGGCCAGCAACAGTTGCCAGGGCAACCCTGGGCAAGGCAGCGGGCTTAAGGGCGCCTGGACCCGCCCACTTCCGCTTTGGGGGCCAGCAACAGTTGCCAGGGCAACCCTGGGCAAGGCAGGGGGCTTAAGGGCGCCTGGACCCGCCCACTTCCGCTTTGGGGGCCAGCAACAGTTGCCAGGGAAACCCTGGGCATGGCAGGGGGCTTAAGGGGGCCAGGACCCGCCCACTTCCGCTTTGGGGGCCAGCAACAGTAGCCAGGGCAACCCTGGGCATGGCAGGGGGCTTATGGGGGCCTGGACCCGCCCACTTCCGCTTTGGGGCCAGCAACAGTTGCCAGGGCAACACTGGGCATGGCAGGGGGCTTAAGGGGGCCTGGACCCGCCCACTTCCGCTTTGGGGGCCAGCAACAGTTGCCAGGGCAACCCTGGGCATGGCAGTGGGCTTAAGGGGGCCTGGACCCGCCCACTTCCGCTTTGGGGGCCAGCAACAGTTACCAGGGCAACCCTGGGCATGGCAGGGGGCTTAAGGGGGCCTGGACCCGCCCACTTCCGCTTTGGGGGCCAGCAACAGTTGCCAGGGCAACCCTGGGCATGGCAGGGGGCTTAAGGGGGCCAGGACCCGCCCACTTCCGCTTTGGGGGCCAGCAACAGTTGCCAGGGCAACCCTGGGCATGGCCGGGGGCTTAAGGGCGCCTGGACCCGCCCACTTCCGCGTTGGGGGCCAGCAACAGTTGCCAGGGCAACCCTGGGGATGGCAGGGGGCTTAAGAGCGCCTGGACCCGCCCACTTCCGCTTTGGGGGCCAGCAACAGTTGCCAGGGCAACCCTGGGCATGGCAGGGGGCTTAAGGGGGCCTGGACCCACCCACTTCCGCTTTGGGGCCAGCAACAGTTGCCAGGGCAACCCTGGGCAAGGCAGGGGGCTTAAGGGCGCCTGGACCCGCCCACTTCCGCTTTGGGGGCCAGCAACAGTTGCCAGGGCAACCCTGGGCATGGCAGGGGGCTTAAGGGGGCCTGGACCCGCCCACTTCCGCTTTGGGGGCCAGCAACAGTTGCCAGGGCAACCCTGGGCATGGCAGGGGGCTTAAGGGGGCCAGGACCCGCCCACTTCCGCTTTGGGGGCCAGCAACAGTAGCCAGGGTAACCCTGGGCATGGCAGGGGGCTTAAGGGGGCCTGGACCCGCCCACTTCCGCTTTGGAAGGCCAGCAACAGTTGCCAGGGCAACCCTGGGCATGGCAGGGGGCTTAAGGGGGCCTGGACCCGCCCACTTCCGCTTTGGGGCCAGCAACAGTTGCCAGTGCAACCCTGGGCATGGCAGGGGGCTTAAGGGGGCCTGGACCCGCCCACTTCCGCTTTGGGGGCCAGCAACAGTTGCCAGGGCAACCCTGGGCATGGCAGGGGGCTTAAGGGGGCCTGGACCCGCCCACTTCCGCTTTGGGGGCCAGCAACAGTAGCCAGGGCAACCCTGGGCATGGCAGGGGGCTTAAGGGGGCCAGGACCCGCCCACTTCCGCTTTGGGGGCCAGCAACAGTAGCCAGGGCAACCCTGGGCATGGCAGGGGGCTTAAGGGGGCCTGGACCCGCCCACTTCCGCTTTGGGGGCCAGCAACAGTTGCCAGGGCAACACTGGGCATGGCAGGGGGCTTAAGGGGGCCTGGACCCGCCCACTTCCGCTTTGGGGGCCAGCAACAGTTGCCAGGGCAACACTGGGCATGGCAGTGGGCTTAAGGGGGCCTGGACCCGCCCACTTCCGCTTTGGGGGCCAGCAACAGTTGCCAGGGCAACCCTGGGCATGGCAGTGGGCTTAAGGGGGCCTGGACCCGCCCACTTCCGCTTTGGGGGCCAGCAACAGTTGCCAGGGCAACCCTGGGCATGGCAGGGGGCTTAAGGGGGCCTGGACCCGCCCACTTCCGCTTTGGGGGCCAGCAACAGTTGCCAGGGCAACCCTGGGCATGGCAGGGGGCTTAAGGGGGCCAGGACCCGCCCACTTCCGCTTTGGGGGCCAGCAACAGTAGCCAGGGCAACCCTGGGCATGGCAGGGGGCTTAAGGGCGCCTGGACCCGCCCACGTCCGCTTTGGGGGCCAGCAACAGTAGCCAGGGTAACCCTGGGCATGGCAGGGGGCTTAAGGGGGCCTGGACCCGCCCACTTCCGCTTTGGAAGGCCAGCAACAGTTGCCAGGGCAACACTGGGCATGGCAGGGGGCTTAAGGGGGCCTGGACCCGCCCACTTCCGCTTTGGGGCCAGCAACAGTTGCCAGTGCAACCCTGGGCATGGCAGGGGGCTTAAGGGGGCCTGGACCCGCCCACTTCCGCTTTGGGGGCCAGCAACAGTTGCCAGGGCAACCCTGGGCATGGCAGGGGGCTTAAGGGGGCCTGGACCCGCCCACTTCCGCTTTGGGGGCCAGCAACAGTAGCCAGGGCAACCCTGGGCATGGCAGGGGGCTTAAGGGGGCCAGGACCCGCCCACTTCCGCTTTGGGGCCAGCATCAGTAGCCAGGGCAACCCTGGGCATGGCAGGGGGCTTAAGGGGGCCTGGACCCGCCCACTTCCGCTTTGGGGGCCAGCAACAGTTGCCAGGGCAACCCTGGGCATGGCAGGGGGCTTAAGGGGGCCTGGACCCGCCCACTTCCGCTTTGGGGGCCAGCAACAGTTGCCAGGGCAACCCTGGGTATGGCAGGGGGCTTAAGGGGGGCAGGACCCGCCCACTTCCGCTTTGGGGGCCAGCAACAGTTGCCAGGGCAACCCTGGGCATGGCAGGGGGCTTAAGGGCGCCTGGACCCGCCCACTTCCGCTTTGGGGGCCAGCAACAGTTGCCAGGGCAACCCTGGGGATGGCAGGGGGCTTAAGGGCGCCTGGACCCGCCCACTTCCGCTTTGGGGGCCAGCAACAGTTGCCAGGGCAACCCTGGGCATGGCAGGGGGCTTAAGGGGGCCTGGACCCACCCACTTCCGCTTTGGGGCCAGCAACAGTTGCCAGGGCAACCCTGGGCAAGGCAGGGGGCTTAAGGGCGCCTGGACCCGCCCACTTCCGCTTTGGGGGCCAGCAACAGTTGCCAGGGCAACCCTGGGCATGGCAGGGGGCTTAAGGGGGCCTGGACCCGCCCACTTCCGCTTTGGGGGCCAGCAACAGTTGCCAGGGCAACCCTGGGCATGGCAGGGGGCTTAAGGGGGCCAGGACCCGCCCACTTCCGCTTTGGGGGCCAGCAACAGTAGCCAGGGCAACCCTGGGCATGGCAGGGGGCTTAAGGGGGCCTGGACCCGCCCACTTCCGCTTTGGGGGCCAGCAACAGTTGCCAGGGCAACACTGGGCATGGCAGGGGGCTTAAGGGGGCCTGGACCCGCCCACTTCCGCTTTGGGGGCCAGCAACAGTTGCCAGGGCAACTCTGGGCATGGCAGGGGGCTTAAGGGCGCCAGGACCCGCCCACTGCCGCTTTGGGGGCCAGCAACAGTTGCCAGGGCAACCCTGGGCAAGGCAGGGGGCTTAAGGGCGCCTGGACCCGCCCACTTCCGCTTTGGGGGCCAGCAACAGTTGCCAGGGCAACCCTGGGCATGGCAGGGGGTTTAAGGGGGCCTGGACCCGCCCACTTCCGCTTTGGGGGCCAGAAACAGTTGCCAGGGCAACCCTGGGCATGGCAGGGGGCTTAAGGGCGACTGGACCCGCCCACTTCCGCTTTGGGGGCCAGCAACAGTTGCCAGGGCAACCCTGGGCATGGCAGGGGGCTTAAGGGCTTAAGGGCGCCTGGACCCGCCCACTTCCGCTTTGAAAGCCAGCAACAGTTGCCAGGGCAACCCTGGGGATGGCAGGGGGCTTAAGGGCGCCTGGACCCGCCCACTTCCGCTTTGGGGGCCAGCAACAGTTGCCAGGGCAACCCTGGGCATGGCAGGGGGCTTAAGGGGGCCTGGACCCACCCACTTCCGCTTTGGGGCCAGCAACAGTTGCCAGGGCAACCCTGGGCAAGGCAGGGGGCTTAAGGGCGCCTGGACCCGCCCACTTCCGCTTTGGGGGCCAGCAACAGTTGCCAGGGCAACCCTGGGCATGGCAGGGGGCTTAAGGGGGCCTGGACCCGCCCACTTCCGCTTTGGGGGCCAGCAACAGTAGCCAGGGCAACCCTGGGCATGGCAGGGGGCTTAAGGGGGCCTGGACCCGCCCACTTCCGCTTTGGGGGCCAGCAACAGTTGCCAGGGCAACACTGGGCATGGCAGGGGGCTTAAGGGGGCCTGGACCCGCCCACTTCCTCTTTGGGGGCCAGCAACAGTTGCCAGGGCAACACTGGGCATGGCAGGGGGCTTAAGGGGGCCTGGACCCGCCCACTTCCGCTTTGGGGGCCAGCAATAGTTGCCAGGGCAACCCTGGGCATGGCAGTGGGCTTAAGGGGGCCTGGAACCGCCCACTTCCGCTTTGGGGGCCAGCAACAGTAGCCAGGGCAACCCTGGGCATGGCAGGGGGCTTAAGGGGGCCTGGACCCGCCCACTTCCGCTTTGGGGGCCAGCAACAGTTGCCAGGGCAACACTGGGCATGGCAGGGGGCTTAAGGGGGCCTGGACACGCCCACTTCCTCTTTGGGGGCCAGCAACAGTTGCCAGGGCAACACTGGGCATGGCAGGGGGCTTAAGGGGGCCTGGACCCGCCCACTTCCGCTTTGGGGGCCAGCAACAGTTGCCAGGGCAACCCTGGGCATGGCAGTGGGCTTAAGGGGGCCTGGACCCGCCCACTTCCGCTTTGGGGGCCAGCAACAGTTGCCAGGGCAACCCTGGGCATGGCAGTGGGCTTAAGGGCGCCTGGACCCGCCCACTTCCGCTTTGGGGGCCAGCAACAGTTGCCAGGGCAACCCTGGGCATGGCAGTGGGCTTAAGGGGGCCTGGACCCGCCCACTTCCGCTTTGAGGGCCAGCAACAGTTGCCAGGGCAACCCTGGGCATGGCAGGGGGCTTAAGGGGGCCTGGACCCGCCCACTTCCGCTTTGGGGGCCAGCAACAGTTGCCAGGGCAACCCTGGGTATGGCAGGGGGCTTAAGGGGGGCAGGACCCGCCCACTTCCGCTTTGGGGGCCAGCAACAGTTGCCAGGGCAACCCTGGGCATGGCAGGGGGCTTAAGGGCGCCTGGACCCGCCCACTTCCGCTTTGGGGGCCAGCAACAGTTGCCAGGGCAACCCTGGGGATGGCAGGGGGCTTAAGGGCGCCTGGACCCGCCCACTTCCGCTTTGGGGGCCAGCAACAGTTGCCAGGGCAACCCTGGGCATGGCAGGGGGCTTAAGGGGGCCTGGACCCACCCACTTCCGCTTTGGGGCCAGCATCAGTTGCCAGGGCAACCCTGGGCAAGGCAGGGGGCTTAAGGGCGCCTGGACCCGCCCACTTCCGCTTTGGGGGCCAGCAACAGTTGCCAGGGCAACCCTGGGCATGGCAGGGGGCTTAAGGGGGCCTGGACCCGCCCACTTCCGCTTTGGGGGCCAGCAACAGTTGCCAGGGCAACCCTGGGCATGGCAGGGGGCTTAAGGGGGCCAGGACCCGCCCACTTCCGCTTTGGGGGCCAGCAACAGTAGCCAGGGCAACCCTGGGCATGGCAGGGGGCTTAAGGGGGCCAGGACCCGCCCACTTCCGCTTTGGGGGCCAGCAACAGTAGCCAGGGCAACCCTGGGCATGGCAGGGGGCTTAAGGGGGCCTGGACCCGCCCACTTCCTCTTTGGGGGCCAGCAACAGTTGCCAGGGCAACCCTGGGCATGGCAGGGGGCTTAAGGGGGCCTGGACCCGCCCACTTCCGCTTTGGGGGCCAGCAACAGTTGCCAGGGCAACACTGGGCATGGCAGGGGGCTTAAGGGGGCCTGGACCCGCCCACTTCCGCTTTGGGGGCCAGCAACAGTTGCCAGGGCAACCCTGGGCATGGCAGTGGGCTTAAGGGGGCCTGGACCCGCCCACTTCCGCTTTGGGGGCCAGCAACAGTTGCCAGGGCAACCCTGGGCATGGCAGGGGGCTTAAGGGGGCCTGGACCCGCCCACTTCCGCTTTGGGGGCCAGCAACAGTTGCCAGGGCAACCCTGGGCATGGCAGTGGGCTTAAGGGGGCCTGGACCCGCCCACTTCCGCTTTTGGGGCCAGCAACAGTTGCCAGGGCAACCCTGGGCATGGCAGGGGGCTTAAGGGGGCCTGGACCCGCCCACTTCCGCTTTGAGGGCCAGCAACAGTTGCCAGGGCAACCCTGGGCATGGCAGGGGGCTTAAGGGGGCCTGGACCCGCCCACTTCCGCTTTGGGGGCCAGCAACAGTTGCCAGGGCAACCCTGGGTATGGCAGGGGGCTTAAGGGGGGCAGGACCCGCCCACTTCCGCTTTGGGGGCCAGCAACAGTTGCCAGGGCAACCCTGGGCATGGCAGGGGGCTTAAGGGCGCCTGGACCCGCCCACTTCCGCTTTGGGGGCCAGCAACAGTTGCCAGGGCAACCCTGGGGATGGCAGGGGGCTTAAGGGCGCCTGGACCCGCCCACTTCCGCTTTGGGGGCCAGCAACAGTTGCCAGGGCAACCCTGGGCATGGCAGGGGGCTTAAGGGGGCCTGGACCCACCCACTTCCGCTTTGGGGCCAGCAACAGTTGCCAGGGCAACCCTGGGCAAGGCAGGGGGCTTAAGGTTGCCTGGACCCGCCCACTTCCGCTTTGGGGGCCAGCAACAGTTGCCAGGGCAACCCTGGGCATGGCAGGGGGCTTAAGGGGGCCTGGACCCGCCCACTTCCGCTTTGGGGGCCAGCAACAGTTGCCAGGGCAACCCTGGGCATGGCAGGGGGCTTAAGGGCGCCTGGACCCGTCCACTTCCGCTTTGGGGGCCAGCAACAGTTGCCAGGGCAACCCTGGGCATGGCAGGGGGCTTAAGGGGGCCAGGACCCGCCCACTTCCGCTTTGGGGGCCAGCAACAGTAGCCAGGGCAACCCTGGGCATGGCAGGGGGCTTAAGGGGGCCAGGACCCGCCCACTTCCGCTTTGGGGGCCAGCAACAGTAGCCAGGGCAACCCTGGGCATGGCAGGGGGCTTAAGGGGGCCTGGACCCGCCCACTTCCGCTTTGGGGGCCAGCAACAGTTGCCAGGGCAACACTGGGCATGGCAGGGGGCTTAAGGGGGCCTGGACCCGCCCACTTCCGCTTTGGGGGCCAGCAACAGTTGCCAGGGCAACACTGGGCATGGCAGTGGGCTTAAGGGGGCCTGGACCCGCCCACTTCCGCTTTGGGGGCCAGCAACAGTTGCCAGGGCAACCCTGGGCATGGCAGTGGGCTTAAGGGGGCCTGGACCCGCCCACTTCCGCTTTGGGGGCCAGCAACAGTTGCCAGGGCAACCCTGGGCATGGCAGGGGGCTTAAGGGGGCCTGGACCCGCCCACTTCCGCTTTGGGGGCCAGCAACAGTTGCCAGGGCAACCCTGGGCATGGCAGGGGGCTTAAGGGGGCCAGGACCCGCCCACTTCCGCTTTGGGGGCCAGCAACAGTTGCCAGGGCAACCCTGGGCATGGCAGGGGGCTTAAGGGCGCCTGGACCCGCCCACGTCCGCTTTGGGGGCCAGCAACAGTAGCCAGGGTAACCCTGGGCATGGCAGGGGGCTTAAGGGGGCCTGGACCCGCCCACTTCCGCTTTGGAAGGCCAGCAACAGTTGCCAGGGCAACACTGGGCATGGCAGGGGGCTTAAGGGGGCCTGGACCCGCCCACTTCCGCTTTGGGGCCAGCAACAGTTGCCAGTGCAACCCTGGGCATGGCAGGGGGCTTAAGGGGGCCAGGACCCGCCCACTTCCGCTTTGGGGCCAGCATCAGTAGCCAGGGCAACCCTGGGCATGGCAGGGGGCTTAAGGGGGCCTGGACCCGCCCACTTCCGCTTTGGGGGCCAGCAACAGTTGCCAGGGCAACCCTGGGCATGGCAGGGGGCTTAAGGGGGCCTGGACCCGCCCACTTCCGCTTTGGGGGCCAGCAACAGTTGCCAGGGCAACCCTGGGTATGGCAGGGGGCTTAAGGGGGGCAGGACCCGCCCACTTCCGCTTTGGGGGCCAGCAACAGTTGCCAGGGCAACCCTGTGCATGGCAGGGGGCTTAAGGGCGCCTGGACCCGCCCACTTCCGCTTTGGGGGCCAGCAACAGTTGCCAGGGCAACCCTGGGGATGGCAGGGGGCTTAAGGGCGCCTGGACCCGCCCACTTCCGCTTTGGGGGCCAGCAACAGTTGCCAGGGCAACCCTGGGCATGGCAGGGGGCTTAAGGGGGCCTGGACCCACCCACTTCCGCTTTGGGGCGAGCAACAGTTGCCAGGGCAACCCTGGGCAAGGCAGGGGGCTTAAGGGCGCCTGGACCCGCCCACTTCCGCTTTGGGGGCCAGCAACAGTTGCCAGGGCAACCCTGGGCATGGCAGGGGGCTTAAGGGGGCCTGGACCCGCCCACTTCCGCTTTTGGGGCCAGCAACAGTTGCCAGGGCAACCCTGGGCATGGCAGGGGGCTTAAGGGGGCCAGGACCCGCCCACTTCCGCTTTGGGGGCCAGCAACAGTAGCCAGGGCAACCCTGGGCATGGCAGGGGGCTTAAGGGGGCCTGGACCCGCCCACTTCCGCTTTGGGGGCCAGCAACAGTTGCCAGGGCAACACTGGGCATGGCAGGGGGCTTAAGGGGGCCTGGACCCGCCCACTTCCGCTTTGGGGGCCAGCAACAGTTGCCAGGGCAACTCTGGGCATGGCAGGGGGCTTAAGGGCGCCAGGACCCGCCCACTGCCGCTTTGGGGGCCAGCAACAGTTGCCAGGGCAACCCTGGGCAAGGCAGGGGGCTTAAGGGCGCCTGGACCCGCCCACTTCCGCTTTGGGGGCCAGCAACAGTTGCCAGGGCAACCCTGGGCATGGCAGGGGGTTTAAGGGGGCCTGGACCCGCCCACTTCCGCTTTGGGGGCCAGAAACAGTTGCCAGGGCAACCCTGGGCATGGCAGGGGGCTTAAGGGCGACTGGACCCGCCCACTTCCGCTTTGGGGGCCAGCAACAGTTGCCAGGGCAACCCTGGGCATGGCAGGGGGCTTAAGGGCTTAAGGGCGCCTGGACCCGCCCACTTCCGCTTTGAAAGCCAGCAACAGTTGCCAGGGCAACCCTGGGGATGGCAGGGGGCTTAAGGGCGCCTGGACCCGCCCACTTCCGCTTTGGGGGCCAGCAACAGTTGCCAGGGCAACCCTGGGCATGGCAGGGGGCTTAAGGGGGCCTGGACCCACCCACTTCCGCTTTGGGGCCAGCAACAGTTGCCAGGGCAACCCTGGGCAAGGCAGGGGGCTTAAGGGCGCCTGGACCCGCCCACTTCCGCTTTGGGGGCCAGCAACAGTTGCCAGGGCAACCCTGGGCATGGCAGGGGGCTTAAGGGGGCCTGGACCCGCCCACTTCCGCTTTGGGGGCCAGCAACAGTAGCCAGGGCAACCCTGGGCATGGCAGGGGGCTTAAGGGGGCCTGGACCCGCCCACTTCCGCTTTGGGGGCCAGCAACAGTTGCCAGGGCAACACTGGGCATGGCAGGGGGCTTAAGGGGGCCTGGACCCGCCCACTTCCTCTTTGGGGGCCAGCAACAGTTGCCAGGGCAACACTGGGCATGGCAGGGGGCTTAAGGGGGCCTGGACCCGCCCACTTCCGCTTTGGGGGCCAGCAATAGTTGCCAGGGCAACCCTGGGCATGGCAGTGGGCTTAAGGGGGCCTGGAACCGCCCACTTCCGCTTTGGGGGCCAGCAACAGTAGCCAGGGCAACCCTGGGTATGGCAGGGGGCTTAAGGGGGCCTGGACCCGCCCACTTCCGCTTTGGGGGCCAGCAACAGTTGCCAGGGCAACACTGGGCATGGCAGGGGGCTTAAGGGGGCCTGGACACGCCCACTTCCTCTTTGGGGGCCAGCAACAGTTGCCAGGGCAACACTGGGCATGGCAGGGGGCTTAAGGGGGCCTGGACCCGCCCACTTCCGCTTTGGGGGCCAGCAACAGTTGCCAGGGCAACCCTGGGCATGGCAGTGGGCTTAAGGGGGCCTGGACCCGCCCACTTCCGCTTTGGGGGCCAGCAACAGTTGCCAGGGCAACCCTGGGCATGGCAGTGGGCTTAAGGGCGCCTGGACCCGCCCACTTCCGCTTTGGGGGCCAGCAACAGTTGCCAGGGCAACCCTGGGCATGGCAGTGGGCTTAAGGGGGCCTGGACCCGCCCACTTCCGCTTTGAGGGCCAGCAACAGTTGCCAGGGCAACCCTGGGCATGGCAGGGGGCTTAAGGGGGCCTGGACCCGCCCACTTCCGCTTTGGGGGCCAGCAACAGTTGCCAGGGCAACCCTGGGTATGGCAGGGGGCTTAAGGGGGGCAGGACCCGCCCACTTCCGCTTTGGGGGCCAGCAACAGTTGCCAGGGCAACCCTGGGCATGGCAGGGGGCTTAAGGGCGCCTGGACCCGCCCACTTCCGCTTTGGGGGCCAGCAACAGTTGCCAGGGCAACCCTGGGGATGGCAGGGGGCTTAAGGGCGCCTGGACCCGCCCACTTCCGCTTTGGGGGCCAGCAACAGTTGCCAGGGCAACCCTGGGCATGGCAGGGGGCTTAAGGGGGCCTGGACCCACCCACTTCCGCTTTGGGGCCAGCATCAGTTGCCAGGGCAACCCTGGGCAAGGCAGGGGGCTTAAGGGCGCCTGGACCCGCCCACTTCCGCTTTGGGGGCCAGCAACAGTTGCCAGGGCAACCCTGGGCATGGCAGGGGGCTTAAGGGGGCCTGGACCCGCCCACTTCCGCTTTGGGGGCCAGCAACAGTTGCCAGGGCAACCCTGGGCATGGCAGGGGGCTTAAGGGGGCCAGGACCCGCCCACTTCCGCTTTGGGGGCCAGCAACAGTAGCCAGGGCAACCCTGGGCATGGCAGGGGGCTTAAGGGGGCCAGGACCCGCCCACTTCCGCTTTGGGGGCCAGCAACAGTAGCCAGGGCAACCCTGGGCATGGCAGGGGGCTTAAGGGGGCCTGGACCCGCCCACTTCCTCTTTGGGGGCCAGCAACAGTTGCCAGGGCAACCCTGGGCATGGCAGGGGGCTTAAGGGGGCCTGGACCCGCCCACTTCCGCTTTGGGGGCCAGCAACAGTTGCCAGGGCAACACTGGGCATGGCAGGGGGCTTAAGGGGGCCTGGACCCGCCCACTTCCGCTTTGGGGGCCAGCAACAGTTGCCAGGGCAACCCTGGGCATGGCAGTGGGCTTAAGGGGGCCTGGACCCGCCCACTTCCGCTTTGGGGGCCAGCAACAGTTGCCAGGGCAACCCTGGGCATGGCAGGGGGCTTAAGGGGGCCTGGACCCGCCCACTTCCGCTTTGGGGGCCAGCAACAGATGCCAGGGCAACCCTGGGCATGGCAGTGGGCTTAAGGGGGCCTGGACCCGCCCACTTCCGCTTTTGGGGCCAGCAACAGTTGCCAGGGCAACCCTGGGCATGGCAGGGGGCTTAAGGGGGCCTGGACCCGCCCACTTCCGCTTTGAGGGCCAGCAACAGTTGCCAGGGCAACCCTGGGCATGGCAGGGGGCTTAAGGGGGCCTGGACCCGCCCACTTCCGCTTTGGGGGCCAGCAACAGTTGCCAGGGCAACCCTGGGTATGGCAGGGGGCTTAAGGGGGGCAGGACCCGCCCACTTCCGCTTTGGGGGCCAGCAACAGTTGCCAGGGCAACCCTGGGCATGGCAGGGGGCTTAAGGGCGCCTGGACCCGCCCACTTCCGCTTTGGGGGCCAGCAACAGTTGCCAGGGCAACCCTGGGGATGGCAGGGGGCTTAAGGGCGCCTGGACCCGCCCACTTCCGCTTTGGGGGCCAGCAACAGTTGCCAGGGCAACCCTGGGCATGGCAGGGGGCTTAAGGGGGCCTGGACCCACCCACTTCCGCTTTGGGGCCAGCAACAGTTGCCAGGGCAACCCTGGGCAAGGCAGGGGGCTTAAGGGTGCCTGGACCCGCCCACTTCCGCTTTGGGGGCCAGCAACAGTTGCCAGGGCAACCCTGGGCATGGCAGGGGGCTTAAGGGGGCCTGGACCCGCCCACTTCCGCTTTGGGGGCCAGCAACAGTTGCCAGGGCAACCCTGGGCATGGCAGGGGGCTTAAGGGCGCCTGGACCCGTCCACTTCCGCTTTGGGGGCCAGCAACAGTTGCCAGGGCAACCCTGGGCATGGCAGGGGGCTTAAGGGGGCCAGGACCCGCCCACTTCCGCTTTGGGGGCCAGCAACAGTAGCCAGGGCAACCCTGGGCATGGCAGGGGGCTTAAGGGGGCCAGGACCCGCCCACTTCCGCTTTGGGGGCCAGCAACAGTAGCCAGGGCAACCCTGGGCATGGCAGGGGGCTTAAGGGGGCCTGGACCCGCCCACTTCCTCTTTGGGGGCCAGCAACAGTTGCCAGGGCAACCCTGGGCATGGCAGGGGGCTTAAGGGGGCCTGGACCCGCCCACTTCCGCTTTGGGGGCCAGCAACAGTTGCCAGGGCAACCCTGGGCATGGCAGTGGGCTTAAGGGGGCCTGGACCCGCCCACTTCCGCTTTGGGGGCCAGCAACAGTTGCCAGGGCAACCCTGGGCATGGCAGGGGGCTTAAGGGGGCCTGGACCCGCCCACTTCCGCTTTGGGGGCCAGCAACAGTTGCCAGGGCAACCCTGGGCATGGCAGTGGGCTTAAGGGGGCCTGGACCCGCCCACTTCCGCTTTTGGGGCCAGCAACAGTTGCCAGGGCAACCCTGGGCATGGCAGGGGGCTTAAGGGGGCCTGGACCCGCCCACTTCCGCTTTGAGGGCCAGCAACAGTTGCCAGGGCAACCCTGGGCATGGCAGGGGGCTTAAGGGGGCCTGGACCCGCCCACTTCCGCTTTGGGGGCCAGCAACAGTTGCCAGGGCAACCCTGGGCATGGCAGGGGGCTTAAGGGGGGCAGGACCCGCCCACTTCCGCTTTGGGGGCCAGCAACAGTTGCCAGGGCAACCCTGGGCATGGCAGGGGGCTTAAGGGCGCCTGGACCCGCCCACTTCCGCTTTGGGGGCCAGCAACAGTTGCCAGGGCAACCCTGGGGATGGCAGGGGGCTTAAGGGCGCCTGGACCCGCCCACTTCCGCTTTGGGGGCCAGCAACAGTTGCCAGGGCAACCCTGGGCATGGCAGGGGGCTTAAGGGGGCCTGGACCCACCCACTTCCGCTTTAAGGCCAGCAACAGTTGCCAGGGCAACCCTGGGCAAGGCAGGGGGCTTAAGGGTGCCTGGACCCGCCCACTTCCGCTTTGGGGGCCAGCAACAGTTGCCAGGGCAACCCTGGGCATGGCAGGGGGCTTAAGGGGGCCTGGACCCGCCCACTTCCGCTTTGGGGGCCAGCAACAGTTGCCAGGGCAACCCTGGGCATGGCAGGGGGCTTAAGGGGGCCAGGACCCGCCCACTTCCGCTTTGGGGGCCAGCAACAGTAGCCAGGGCAACCCTGGGCATGGCAGGGGGCTTAAGGGGGCCAGGACCCGCCCACTTCCGCTTTGGGGGCCAGCAACAGTAGCCAGGGCAACCCTGGGCATGGCAGGGGGCTTAAGGGGGCCTGGACCCGCCCACTTCCGCTTTGGGGGCCAGCAACAGTTGCCAGGGCAACACTGGGCATGGCAGGGGGCTTAAGGGGGCCTGGACCCGCCCACTTCCGCTTTGGGGGCCAGCAACAGTTGCCAGGGCAACACTGGGCATGGCAGGGGGCTTAAGGGGGCCTGGACCCGCCCACTTCCGCTTTGGGGGCCAGCAACAGTTGCCAGGGCAACCCTGGGCATGGCAGTGGGCTTAAGGGGGCCTAGACCCGCCCACTTCCGCTTTGGGGGCCAGCAACAGTTGCCAGGGCAACCCTGGGCATGGCAGGGGGCTTAAGGGGGCCTGGACCCGCCCACTTCCGCTTTGGGGGCCAGCAACAGTTGCCAGGGCAACCCTGGGCATGGCAGGGGGCTTAGGGGGCCAGGACCCGCCCACTTCCGCTTTGGGGGCCAGCAACAGTTGCCAGGGCAACCCTGGGCATGGCAGGGGGCTTAAGGGGGCCTGGACCCACCCACTTCCGCTTTGGGGCCAGCAACAGTTGCCAGGGCAACCCTGGGCAAGGCAGGGGGCTTAAGGGTGCCTGGACCCGCCCACTTCCGCTTTGGGGGCCAGCAACAGTTGCCAGGGCAACCCTGGGCATGGCAGGGGGCTTAAGGGGGCCTGGACCCGCCCACTTCCGCTTTGGGGGCCAGCAACAGTTGCCAGGGCAACCCTGGGCATGGCAGGGGGCTTAAGGGGGCCAGGACCCGCCCACTTCCGCTTTGGGGGCCAGCAACAGTAGCCAGGGCAACCCTGGGCATGGCAGGGGGCTTAAGGGGGCCAGGACCCGCCCACTTCCGCTTTGGGGGCCAGCAACAGTAGCCAGGGCAACACTGGGCATGGCAGGGGGCTTAAGGGGGCCTGGACCCGCCCACTTCCGCTTTGGGGGCCAGCAACAGTTGCCAGGGCAACACTGGGCATGGCAGGGGGCTTAAGGGGGCCTGGACCCGCCCACTTCCGCTTTGGGGGCCAGCAACAGTTGCCAGGGCAACACTGGGCATGGCAGGGGGCTTAAGGGGGCCTGGACCCGCCCACTTCCGCTTTGGGGGCCAGCAACAGTTGCCAGGGCAACCCTGGGCATGGCAGTGGGCTTAAGGGGGCCTAGACCCGCCCACTTCCGCTTTGGGGGCCAGCAACAGTTGCCAGGGCAACCCTGGGCATGGCAGGGGGCTTAAGGGGGCCTGGACCCGCCCACTTCCGCTTTGGGGGCCAGCAACAGTTGCCAGGGCAACCCTGGGCATGGCAGGGGGCTTAAGGGGGCCAGGACCCGCCCACTTCCGCTTTGGGGGCCAGCAACAGTTGCCAGGGCAACCCTGGGCATGGCAGGGGGCTTAAGGGCGCCTGGACCCGCCCACGTCCGCTTTGGGGGCCAGCAACAGTTGCCAGGGCAACCCTGGGGATGGCAGGGGGCTTAAGGGGGCCTGGACCCGCCCACTTCCGCTTTGGGGGACAGCAACAGTAGCCAGGGCAACCCTGGGCATGGCAGGGGGCTTAGGGGGGCCTGGACCCGCCCACTGCCGCTTTGGGGGCCAGCAACAGTTGCCAGGGCAACACTGGGCATGGCAGGGGGCTTAAGGGGGCCTGGACCCGCCCACTTCCTCTTTGGGGGCCAGCAACAGTTGCCAGGGCAACACTGGGCATGGCAGGGGGCTTAAGGGGGCCTGGACCCGCCCACTTCCGCTTTGGGGGCCAGCAACAGTTGCCAGGGCAACCCTGGGCATGGCAGTGGGCTTAAGGGGGCCTGGACCCGCCCATTTCCGCTTTGGGGGCCAGCAACAGTTGCCAGGGCAACCCTGGGCATGGCAGGGGGCTTAAGGGGGCCAGGACCCGCCCACTTCCGCTTTGGGGGCCAGCAACAGTTGCCAGGGCAACCCTGGGCATGGCAGTGGGCTTAAGGGCGCCTGGACCCGCCCACTTCCACTTTGGGGCCAGCAACAGTTGCCAGGGCAACCCTGGGCAAGGCAGGGGGCTTAAGGGCGCCTGGACCCGCCCACTTCCGCTTTGGGGGCCAGCAACAGTTGCCAGGGCAACCCTGGGCATGGCAGTGGGCTTAAGGGGGCCTGGACCCGCCCACTTCCGCTTTGGGGGCCAGCAACAGTTGCCAGTGCAACCCTGGGCATGGCAGGGGGCTTAATGGGGCCTGGACCCGCCCACTTCCGCTTTGGGGGCCAGCAACAGTTGCCAGGGCAACCCTGGGCATGGCAGGGGGCTTAAGGGGGGCAGGACCCGCCCACTTCCGCTTTGGGGGCCAGCAACAGTTGCCAGGGCAACCCTGGGCATGGCAGTGGGCTTAAGGGCGCCTGGACCCGCCCACTTCCGCTTTGGGGGCCAGCAACAGTTGCCAGGGCAACCCTGGGCATGGCAGGGGGCTTAAGGGCTTAAGGGCGCCTGGACCCGCCCACTTCCGCTTTGGGGGCCAGCAACAGTTCCCAGGGCAACCCTGGGGATGGCAGGGGGCTTAAGGGCGCCTGGACCCGCCCACTTCCGCTTTGGGGGCCAGCAACAGTTGCCAGGGCAACCCTGGGCATGGCAGGGGGCTTAAGGGGGCCTGGACCCACCCACTTCCGCTTTGGGGCCAGCAACAGTTGCCAGGGCAACCCTGGGCAAGGCAGGGGGCTTAAGGGCGCCTGGACCCGCCCACTTCCGCTTTGGGGGCCAGCAACAGTTGCCAGGGCAACCCTGGGCATGGCAGGGGGCTTAAGGGGGCCTGGACCCGCCCACTTCCGCTTTGGGGGCCAGCAACAGTTGCCAGGGCAACCCTGGGCATGGCAGGGGGCTTAAGGGGGCCAGGACCCGCCCACTTCCGCTTTGGGGGCCAGCAACAGTAGCCAGGGCAACCCTGGGGATGGCAGGGGGCTTAAGGGGGCCTGGACCCGCCCACTTCCGCTTTGGGGGACAGCAACAGTAGCCAGGGCAACCCTGGGCATGGCAGGGGGCTTAGGGGGGCCTGGACCCGCCCACTTCCGCTTTGGGGGCCAGCAACAGTTGCCAGGGCAACCCTGGGCATGGCAGTGGGCTTAAGGGCGCCTGGACCCGCCCACTTCCGCTTTGGGGGCCAGCAACAGTTGCCAGGGCAACCCTGGGCATGGCAGGGGGCTTAAGGGCTTAAGGGCGCCTGGACCCGCCCACTTCCGCTTTGGGGGCCAGCAACAGTTCCCAGGGCAACCCTGGGGATGGCAGGGGGCTTACGGGCGCCTGGACCCGCCCACTTCCGCTTTGGGGGCCAGCAACAGTTGCCAGGGCAACCCTGGGCATGGCAGGGGGCTTAAGGGGGCCTGGACCCACCCACTTCCGCTTTGGGGCCAGCAACAGTTGCCAGGGCAACCCTGGGCAAGGCAGGGGGCTTAAGGGCGCCTGGACCCGCCCACTTCCGCTTTGGGGGCCAGCAACAGTTGCCAGGGCAACCCTGGGCATGGCAGGGGGCTTAAGGGGGCCTGGACCCGCCCACTTCCGCTTTGGGGGCCAGCAACAGTTGCCAGGGCAACCCTGGGCATGGCAGGGGGCTTAAGGGGGCCAGGACCCGCCCACTTCCGCTTTGGGGGCCAGCAACAGTAGCCAGGGCAACCCTGGGCATGGCAGGGGGCTTAAGGGGGCCTGGACCCGCCCACTTCCGCTTTGGGGGCCAGCAACAGTTGCCAGGGCAACACTGGGCATGGCAGGGGGCTTAAGGGGGCCTGGACCCGCCCACTTCCGCTTTGGGGGCCAGCAACAGTTGCCAGGGCAACTCTGGGCATGGCAGGGGGCTTAAGGGCGCCAGGACCCGCCCACTGCCGCTTTGGGGGCCAGCAACAGTTGCCAGGGCAACCCTGGGCAAGGCAGGGGGCTTAAGGGCGCCTGGACCCGCCCACTTCCGCTTTGGGGGCCAGCAACAGTTGCCAGGGCAACCCTGGGCATGGCAGGGGGTTTAAGGGGGCCTGGACCCGCCCACTTCCGCTTTGGGGGCCAGAAACAGTTGCCAGGGCAACCCTGGGCATGGCAGGGGGCTTAAGGGCGACTGGACCCGCCCACTTCCGCTTTGGGGGCCAGCAACAGTTGCCAGGGCAACCCTGGGCATGGCAGGGGGCTTAAGGGCTTAAGGGCGCCTGGACCCGCCCACTTCCGCTTTGAAAGCCAGCAACAGTTGCCAGGGCAACCCTGGGGATGGCAGGGGGCTTAAGGGCGCCTGGACCCGCCCACTTCCGCTTTGGGGGCCAGCAACAGTTGCCAGGGCAACCCTGGGCATGGCAGGGGGCTTAAGGGGGCCTGGACCCACCCACTTCCGCTTTGGGGCCAGCAACAGTTGCCAGGGCAACCCTGGGCAAGGCAGGGGGCTTAAGGGCGCCTGGACCCGCCCACTTCCGCTTTGGGGGCCAGCAACAGTTGCCAGGGCAACCCTGGGCATGGCAGGGGGCTTAAGGGGGCCTGGACCCGCCCACTTCCGCTTTGGGGGCCAGCAACAGTTGCCAGGGCAACCCTGGGCATGGCATGGGGCTTAGGGGGGCCAGGACCCGCCCACTTCCGCTTTGGGGGCCAGCAACAGTAGCCAGGGCAACCCTGGGCATGGCAGGGGGCTTAAGGGGGCCTGGACCCGCCCACTTCCGCTTTGGGGGCCAGCAATAGTTGCCAGGGCAACACTGGGCATGGCAGGGGGCTTAAGGGGGCCTGGACCCGCCCACTTCCTCTTTGGGGGCCAGCAACAGTTGCCAGGGCAACACTGGGCATGGCAGGGGGCTTAAGGGGGCCTGGACCCGCCCACTTCCGCTTTGGGGGCCAGCAATAGTTGCCAGGGCAACCCTGGGCATGGCAGTGGGCTTAAGGGGGCCTGGACCCCGCCCACTTCCTCTTTGGGGGCCAGCAACAGTTGCCAGGGCAACACTGGGCATGGCAGGGGGCTTAAGGGGGCCTGGACCCGCCCACTTCCGCTTTGGGGGCCAGCAACAGTTGCCAGGGCAACCCTGGGCATGGCAGTGGGCTTAAGGGGGCCTGGAACCGCCCACTTCCGCTTTGGGGGCCAGCAACAGTAGCCAGGGCAACCCTGGGCATGGCAGGGGGCTTAAGGGGGCCTGGACCCGCCCACTTCCGCTTTGGGGGCCAGCAACAGTTGCCAGGGCAACACTGGGCATGGCAGGGGGCTTAAGGGGGCCTGGACCCGCCCACTTCCTCTTTGGGGGCCAGCAACAGTTGCCAGGGCAACACTGGGCATGGCAGGGGGCTTAAGGGGGCCTGGACCCGCCCACTTCCGCTTTGGGGGCCAGCAACAGTTGCCAGGGCAACCCTGGGCATGGCAGTGGGCTTAAGGGGGCCTGGACCCGCCCACTTCCGCTTTGGGGGCCAGCAACAGTTGCCAGGGCAACCCTGGGCATGGCAGTGGGCTTAAGGGCGCCTGGACCCGCCCACTTCCGCTTTGGGGGCCAGCAACAGTTGCCAGGGCAACCCTGGGCATGGCAGTGGGCTTAAGGGGGCCTGGACCCGCCCACTTCCGCTTTGAGGGCCAGCAACAGTTGCCAGGGCAACCCTGGGCATGGCAGGGGGCTTAAGGGGGCCTGGACCCGCCCACTTCCGCTTTGGGGGCCAGCAACAGTTGCCAGGGCAACCCTGGGTATGGCAGGGGGCTTAAGGGGGCAGGACCCGCCCACTTCCGCTTTGGGGGCCAGCAACAGTTGCCAGGGCAACCCTGGGCATGGCAGGGGGCTTAAGGGCGCCTGGACCCGCCCACTTCCGCTTTGGGGGCCAGCAACAGTTGCCAGGGCAACCCTGGGGATGGCAGGGGGCTTAAGGGCGCCTGGACCCGCCCACTTCCGCTTTGGGGGCCAGCAACAGTTGCCAGGGCAACCCTGGGCATGGCAGGGGGCTTAAGGGGGCCTGGACCCACCCACTTCCGCTTTGGGGCCAGCAACAGTTGCCAGGGCAACCCTGGGCAAGGCAGGGGGCTTAAGGGCGCCTGGACCCGCCCACTTCCGCTTTGGGGGCCAGCAACAGTTGCCAGGGCAACCCTGGGCATGGCAGGGGGCTTAAGGGGGCCTGGACCCGCCCACTTCCGCTTTGGGGGCCAGCAACAGTTGCCAGGGCAACCCTGGGCATGGCAGGGGGCTTAAGGGGGCCAGGACCCGCCCACTTCCGCTTTGGGGGCCAGCAACAGTAGCCAGGGCAACCCTGGGCATGGCAGGGGGCTTAAGGGGGCCAGGACCCGCCCACTTCCGCTTTGGGGGCCAGCAACAGTAGCCAGGGCAACCCTGGGCATGGCAGGGGGCTTAAGGGGGCCTGGACCCGCCCACTTCCTCTTTGGGGGCCAGCAACAGTTGCCAGGGCAACCCTGGGCATGGCAGGGGGCTTAAGGGGGCCTGGACCCGCCCACTTCCGCTTTGGGGGCCAGCAACAGTTGCCAGGGCAACACTGGGCATGGCAGGGGGCTTAAGGGGGCCTGGACCCGCCCACTTCCGCTTTGGGGGCCAGCAACAGTTGCCAGGGCAACCCTGGGCATGGCAGTGGGCTTAAGGGGGCCTGGACCCGCCCACTTCCGCTTTGGGGGCCAGCAACAGTTGCCAGGGCAACCCTGGGCATGGCAGGGGGCTTAAGGGGGCCTGGACCCGCCCACTTCCGCTTTGGGGGCCAGCAACAGTTGCCAGGGCAACCCTGGGCATGGCAGTGGGCTTAAGGGGGCCTGGACCCGCCCACTTTCGCTTTTGGGGCCAGCAACAGTTGCCAGGGCAACCCTGGGCATGGCAGGGGGCTTAAGGGGGCCTGGACCCGCCCACTTCCGCTTTGAGGGCCAGCAACAGTTGCCAGGGCAACCCTGGGCATGGCAGGGGGCTTAAGGGGGCCTGGACCCGCCCACTTCCGCTTTGGGGGCCAGCAACAGTTGCCAGGGCAACCCTGGGTATGGCAGGGGGCTTAAGGGGGGCAGGACCCGCCCACTTCCGCTTTGGGGGCCAGTAACAGTTGCCAGGGCAACCCTGGGCATGGCAGGGGGCTTAAGGGGGCCTGGACCCACCCACTTCCGCTTTGGGGCCAGCAACAGTTGCCAGGGCAACCCTGGGCAAGGCAGGGGGCTTAAGGGTGCCTGGACCCGCCCACTTCCGCTTTGGGGGCCAGCAATAGTTGCCAGGGCAACCCTGGGCATGGCAGGGGGCTTAAGGGGGCCTGGACCCGCCCACTTCCGCTTTGGGGGCCAGCAACAGTTGCCAGGGCAACCCTGGGCATGGCAGGGGGCTTAAGGGGGCCAGGACCCGCCCACTTCCGCTTTGGGGGCCAGCAACAGTAGCCAGGGCAACCCTGGGCATGGCAGGGGGCTTAAGGGGGCCAGGACCCGCCCACTTCCGCTTTGGGGGCCAGCAACAGTAGCCAGGGCAGCCCTGGGCATGGCAGGGGGCTTAAGGGGGCCTGGACCCGCCCACTTCCGCTTTGGGGGCCAGCAACAGTTGCCAGGGCAACACTGGGCATGGCAGGGGGCTTAAGGGGGCCTGGACCCGCCCACTTCCGCTTTGGGGGCCAGCAACAGTTGCCAGGGCAACACTGGGCATGGCAGGGGGCTTAAGGGGGCCTGGACCCGCCCACTTCCGCTTTGGGGGCCAGAAACAGTTGCCAGGGCAACCCTGGGCATGGCAGTGGGCTTAAGGGGGCCTGGACCCGCCCACTTCCGCTTTGGGGGCCAGCAACAGTTGCCAGGGCAACCCTGGGCATGGCAGGGGGCTTAAGGGGGCCTGGACCCGCCCACTTCCGCTTTGGGGGCCAGCAACAGTTGCCAGGGCAACCCTGGGCATGGCAGGGGGCTTAAGGGGGCCAGGACCCGCCCACTTCCGCTTTGGGGGCCAGCAACAGTTGCCAGGGCAACCCTTGGCATGGCAGGGGGCTTAAGGGCGCCTGGACCCGCCCACGTCCGCTTTGGGGGCCAGCAACAGTTGCCAGGGCAACCCTGGGGATGGCAGGGGGCTTAAGGGGGCCTGGACCCGCCCACTTCCGCTTTGGGGGCCAGCAACAGTTGCCAGGGCAACACTGGGCATGGCAGGGGGCTTAAGGGGGCCTGGACCCGCCACTTCCGCTTTGGGGGCCAGCAACAGTTGCCAGGGCAACCCTGGGCATGGCAGGGGGCTTAAGGGGGCCTGGACCCGCCCACTTCCGCTTTGGGGGCCAGCAACAGTTGCCAGGGCAACCCTGGGCATGGCAGTGGGCTTAAGGGGGCCTGGACCCGCCCACTTCCGCTTTTGGGGCCAGCAACAGTTGCCAGGGCAACCCTGGGCATGGCAGGGGGCTTAAGGGGGCCTGGACCCGCCCACTTCCGCTTTGAGGGCCAGCAACAGTTGCCAGGGCAACCCTGGGCCTGGCAGGGGGCTTAAGGGGGCCTGGACCCGCCCACTTCCGCTTTGGGGGCCAGCAACAGTTGCCAGGGCAACCCTGGGTATGGCAGGGGGCTTAAGGGGGGCAGGACCCGCCCACTTCCGCTTTGAGGGCCAGCAACAGTTGCCAGGGCAACCCTGGGGATGGCAGGGGGCTTAAGGGGGCCTGGACCCGCCCACTTCCGCTTTGGGGGACAGCAACAGTAGCCAGGGCAACCCTGGGCATGGCAGGGGGCTTAGGGGGGCCTGGACCCGCCCACTTCCGCTTTGGGGGCCAGCAACAGTTGCCAGGGCAACACTGGGCATGGCAGGGGGCTTAAGGGGGCCTGGACCCGCCCACTTCCTCTTTGGGGGCCAGCAACAGTTGCCAGGGCAACACTGGGCATGGCAGGGGGCTTAAGGGGGCCTGGACCCGCCCACTTCCGCTTTGGGGGCCAGCAACAGTTGCCAGGGCAACCCTGGGCATGGCAGTGGGCTTAAGGGGGCCTGGACCCGCCCATTTCCGCTTTGGGGGCCAGCAACAGTTGCCAGGGCAACCCTGGGCATGGCAGGGGGCTTAAGGGGGCCAGGACCCGCCCACTTCCGCTTTGGGGGCCAGCAACAGTTGCCAGGGCAACCCTGGGCATGGCAGTGGGCTTAAGGGCGCCTGGACCCGCCCACTTCCACTTTGGGGCCAGCAACAGTTGCCAGGGCAACCCTGGGCAAGGCAGGGGGCTTAAGGGCGCCTGGACCCGCCCACTTCCGCTTTGGGGGCCAGCAACAGTTGCCAGGGCAACCCTGGGCATGGCAGTGGGCTTAAGGGGGCCTGGACCCGCCCACTTCCGCTTTGGGGGCCAGCAACAGTTGCCAGTGCAACCCTGGGCATGGCAGGGGGCTTAATGGGGCCTGGACCCGCCCACTTCCGCTTTGGGGGCCAGCAACAGTTGCCAGGGCAACCCTGGGCATGGCAGGGGGCTTAAGGGGGGCAGGACCCGCCCACTTCCGCTTTGGGGGCCAGCAACAGTTGCCAGGGCAACCCTGGGCATGGCAGTGGGCTTAAGGGCGCCTGGACCCGCCCACTTCCGCTTTGGGGGCCAGCAACAGTTGCCAGGGCAACCCTGGGCATGGCAGGGGGCTTAAGGGCTTAAGGGCGCCTGGACCCGCCCACTTCCGCTTTGGGGGCCAGCAACAGTTCCCAGGGCAACCCTGGGGATGGCAGGGGGCTTAAGGGCGCCTGGACCCGCCCACTTCCGCTTTGGGGGCCAGCAACAGTTGCCAGGGCAACCCTGGGCATGGCAGGGGGCTTAAGGGGGCCTGGACCCACCCACTTCCGCTTTGGGGCCAGCAACAGTTGCCAGGGCAACCCTGGGCAAGGCAGGGGGCTTAAGGGCGCCTGGACCCGCCCACTTCCGCTTTGGGGGCCAGCAACAGTTGCCAGGGCAACCCTGGGCATGGCAGGGGGCTTAAGGGGGCCTGGACCCGCCCACTTCCGCTTTGGGGGCCAGCAACAGTTGCCAGGGCAACCCTGGGCATGGCAGGGGGCTTAAGGGGGCCAGGACCCGCCCACTTCCGCTTTGGGGGCCAGCAACAGTAGCCAGGGCAACCCTGGGGATGGCAGGGGGCTTAAGGGGGCCTGGACCCGCCCACTTCCGCTTTGGGGGACAGCAACAGTAGCCAGGGCAACCCTGGGCATGGCAGGGGGCTTAGGGGGGCCTGGACCCGCCCACTTCCGCTTTGGGGGCCAGCAACAGTTGCCAGGGCAACCCTGGGCATGGCAGTGGGCTTAAGGGCGCCTGGACCCGCCCACTTCCGCTTTGGGGGCCAGCAACAGTTGCCAGGGCAACCCTGGGCATGGCAGGGGGCTTAAGGGCTTAAGGGCGCCTGGACCCGCCCACTTCCGCTTTGGGGGCCAGCAACAGTTCCCAGGGCAACCCTGGGGATGGCAGGGGGCTTAAGGGGGCCAGGACCCGCCCACTTCCGCTTTGGGGGCCAGCAACAGTAGCCAGGGCAGCCCTGGGCATGGCAGGGGGCTTAAGGGGGCCTGGACCCGCCCACTTCCGCTTTGGGGGCCAGCAACAGTTGCCAGGGCAACACTGGGCATGGCAGGGGGCTTAAGGGGGCCTGGACCCGCCCACTTCCGCTTTGGGGGCCAGCAACAGTTGCCAGGGCAACACTGGGCATGGCAGGGGGCTTAAGGGGGCCTGGACCCGCCCACTTCCGCTTTGGGGGCCAGAAACAGTTGCCAGGGCAACCCTGGGCATGGCAGTGGGCTTAAGGGGGCCTGGACCCGCCCACTTCCGCTTTGGGGGCCAGCAACAGTTGCCAGGGCAACCCTGGGCATGGCAGGGGGCTTAAGGGGGCCTGGACCCGCCCACTTCCGCTTTGGGGGCCAGCAACAGTTGCCAGGGCAACCCTGGGCATGGCAGGGGGCTTAAGGGGGCCAGGACCCGCCCACTTCCGCTTTGGGGGCCAGCAACAGTTGCCAGGGCAACCCTTGGCATGGCAGGGGGCTTAAGGGCGCCTGGACCCGCCCACGTCCGCTTTGGGGGCCAGCAACAGTTGCCAGGGCAACCCTGGGGATGGCAGGGGGCTTAAGGGGGCCTGGACCCGCCCACTTCCGCTTTGGGGGCCAGCAACAGTTGCCAGGGCAACACTGGGCATGGCAGGGGGCTTAAGGGGGCCTGGACCCGCCCACTTCCGCTTTGGGGGCCAGCAACAGTTGCCAGGGCAACCCTGGGCATGGCAGGGGGCTTAAGGGGGCCTGGACCCGCCCACTTCCGCTTTGGGGGCCAGCAACAGTTGCCAGGGCAACCCTGGGCATGGCAGTGGGCTTAAGGGGGCCTGGACCCGCCCACTTCCGCTTTTGGGGCCAGCAACAGTTGCCAGGGCAACCCTGGGCATGGCAGGGGGCTTAAGGGGGCCTGGACCCGCCCACTTCCGCTTTGAGGGCCAGCAACAGTTGCCAGGGCAACCCTGGGCCTGGCAGGGGGCTTAAGGGGGCCTGGACCCGCCCACTTCCGCTTTGGGGGCCAGCAACAGTTGCCAGGGCAACCCTGGGTATGGCAGGGGGCTTAAGGGGGGCAGGACCCGCCCACTTCCGCTTTGAGGGCCAGCAACAGTTGCCAGGGCAACCCTGGGGATGGCAGGGGGCTTAAGGGGGCCTGGACCCGCCCACTTCCGCTTTGGGGGACAGCAACAGTAGCCAGGGCAACCCTGGGCATGGCAGGGGGCTTAGGGGGGCCTGGACCCGCCCACTTCCGCTTTGGGGGCCAGCAACAGTTGCCAGGGCAACACTGGGCATGGCAGGGGGCTTAAGGGGGCCTGGACCCGCCCACTTCCTCTTTGGGGGCCAGCAACAGTTGCCAGGGCAACACTGGGCATGGCAGGGGGCTTAAGGGGGCCTGGACCCGCCCACTTCCGCTTTGGGGGCCAGCAACAGTTGCCAGGGCAACCCTGGGCATGGCAGTGGGCTTAAGGGGGCCTGGACCCGCCCATTTCCGCTTTGGGGGCCAGCAACAGTTGCCAGGGCAACCCTGGGCATGGCAGGGGGCTTAAGGGGGCCAGGACCCGCCCACTTCCGCTTTGGGGGCCAGCAACAGTTGCCAGGGCAACCCTGGGCATGGCAGTGGGCTTAAGGGCGCCTGGACCCGCCCACTTCCACTTTGGGGCCAGCAACAGTTGCCAGGGCAACCCTGGGCAAGGCAGGGGGCTTAAGGGCGCCTGGACCCGCCCACTTCCGCTTTGGGGGCCAGCAACAGTTGCCAGGGCAACCCTGGGCATGGCAGTGGGCTTAAGGGGGCCTGGACCCGCCCACTTCCGCTTTGGGGGCCAGCAACAGTTGCCAGTGCAACCCTGGGCATGGCAGGGGGCTTAATGGGGCCTGGACCCGCCCACTTCCGCTTTGGGGGCCAGCAACAGTTGCCAGGGCAACCCTGGGCATGGCAGGGGGCTTAAGGGGGGCAGGACCCGCCCACTTCCGCTTTGGGGGCCAGCAACAGTTGCCAGGGCAACCCTGGGCATGGCAGTGGGCTTAAGGGCGCCTGGACCCGCCCACTTCCGCTTTGGGGGCCAGCAACAGTTGCCAGGGCAACCCTGGGCATGGCAGGGGGCTTAAGGGCTTAAGGGCGCCTGGACCCGCCCACTTCCGCTTTGGGGGCCAGCAACAGTTCCCAGGGCAACCCTGGGGATGGCAGGGGGCTTAAGGGCGCCTGGACCCGCCCACTTCCGCTTTGGGGGCCAGCAACAGTTGCCAGGGCAACCCTGGGCATGGCAGGGGGCTTAAGGGGGCCTGGACCCACCCACTTCCGCTTTGGGGCCAGCAACAGTTGCCAGGGCAACCCTGGGCAAGGCAGGGGGCTTAAGGGCGCCTGGACCCGCCCACTTCCGCTTTGGGGGCCAGCAACAGTTGCCAGGGCAACCCTGGGCATGGCAGGGGGCTTAAGGGGGCCTGGACCCGCCCACTTCCGCTTTGGGGGCCAGCAACAGTTGCCAGGGCAACCCTGGGCATGGCAGGGGGCTTAAGGGGGCCAGGACCCGCCCACTTCCGCTTTGGGGGCCAGCAACAGTAGCCAGGGCAACCCTGGGGATGGCAGGGGGCTTAAGGGGGCCTGGACCCGCCCACTTCCGCTTTGGGGGACAGCAACAGTAGCCAGGGCAACCCTGGGCATGGCAGGGGGCTTAGGGGGGCCTGGACCCGCCCACTTCCGCTTTGGGGGCCAGCAACAGTTGCCAGGGCAACCCTGGGCATGGCAGTGGGCTTAAGGGCGCCTGGACCCGCCCACTTCCGCTTTGGGGGCCAGCAACAGTTGCCAGGGCAACCCTGGGCATGGCAGGGGGCTTAAGGGCTTAAGGGCGCCTGGACCCGCCCACTTCCGCTTTGGGGGCCAGCAACAGTTCCCAGGGCAACCCTGGGGATGGCAGGGGGCTTAAGGGCGCCTGGACCCGCCCACTTCCGCTTTGGGGGCCAGCAACAGTTGCCAGGGCAACCCTGGGCATGGCAGGGGGCTTAAGGGGGCCTGGACCCACCCACTTCCGCTTTGGGGCCAGCAACAGTTGCCAGGGCAACCCTGGGCAAGGCAGGGGGCTTAAGGGCGCCTGGACCCGCCCACTTCCGCTTTGGGGGCCAGCAACAGTTGCCAGGGCAACCCTGGGCATGGCAGGGGGCTTAAGGGGGCCTGGACCCGCCCACTTCCGCTTTGGGGGCCAGCAACAGTTGCCAGGGCAACCCTGGGCATGGCAGGGGGCTTAAGGGGGCCAGGACCCGCCCACTTCCGCTTTGGGGGCCAGCAACAGTAGCCAGGGCAACCCTGGGCATGGCAGGGGGCTTAAGGGGGCCTGGACCCGCCCACTTCCGCTTTGGGGGCCAGCAACAGTTGCCAGGGCAACACTGGGCATGGCAGGGGGCTTAAGGGGGCCTGGACCCGCCCACTTCCGCTTTGGGGGCCAGCAACAGTTGCCAGGGCAACTCTGGGCATGGCAGGGGGCTTAAGGGCGCCAGGACCCGCCCACTGCCGCTTTGGGGGCCAGCAACAGTTGCCAGGGCAACCCTGGGCAAGGCAGGGGGCTTAAGGGCGCCTGGACCCGCCCACTTCCGCTTTGGGGGCCAGAAACAGTTGCCAGGGCAACCCTGGGCATGGCAGGGGGCTTAAGGGCGACTGGACCCGCCCACTTCCGCTTTGGGGGCCAGCAACAGTTGCCAGGGCAACCCTGGGCATGGCAGGGGGCTTAAGGGCTTAAGGGCGCCTGGACCCGCCCACTTCCGCTTTGAAAGCCAGCAACAGTTGCCAGGGCAACCCTGGGGATGGCAGGGGGCTTAAGGGCGCCTGGACCCGCCCACTTCCGCTTTGGGGGCCAGCAACAGTTGCCAGGGCAACCCTGGGCATGGCAGGGGGCTTAAGGGGGCCTGGACCCACCCACTTCCGCTTTGGGGCCAGCAACAGTTGCCAGGGCAACCCTGGGCAAGGCAGGGGGCTTAAGGGCGCCTGGACCCGCCCACTTCCGCTTTGGGGGCCAGCAACAGTTGCCAGGGCAACCCTGGGCATGGCAGGGGGCTTAAGGGGGCCTGGACCCGCCCACTTCCGCTTTGGGGACCAGCAACAGTTGCCAGGGCAACCCTGGGCATGGCATGGGGCTTAGGGGGGCCAGGACCCGCCCACTTCCGCTTTGGGGGCCAGCAACAGTAGCCAGGGCAACCCTGGGCATGGCAGGGGGCTTAAGGGGGCCTGGACCCGCCCACTTCCGCTTTGGGGGCCAGCAACAGTTGCCAGGGCAACACTGGGCATGGCAGGGGGCTTAAGGGGGCCTGGACCCGCCCACTTCCTCTTTGGGGGCCAGCAACAGTTGCCAGGGCAACACTGGGCATGGCAGGGGGCTTAAGGGGGCCTGGACCCGCCCACTTCCGCTTTGGGGGCCAGCAATAGTTGCCAGGGCAACCCTGGGCATGGCAGTGGGCTTAAGGGGGCCTGGACCCGCCCACTTCCTCTTTGGGGGCCAGCAACAGTTGCCAGGGCAACACTGGGCATGGCAGGGGGCTTAAGGGGGCCTGGACCCGCCCACTTCCGCTTTGGGGGCCAGCAACAGTTGCCAGGGCAACCCTGGGCATGGCAGTGGGCTTAAGGGGGCCTGGAACCGCCCACTTCCGCTTTGGGGGCCAGCAACAGTAGCCAGGGCAACCCTGGGCATGGCAGGGGGCTTAAGGGGGCCTGGACCCGCCCACTTCCGCTTTGGGGGCCAGCAACAGTTGCCAGGGCAACACTGGGCATGGCAGGGGGCTTAAGGGGGCCTGGACCCGCCCACTTCCTCTTTGGGGGCCAGCAACAGTTGCCAGGGCAACACTGGGCATGGCAGGGGGCTTAAGGGGGCCTGGACCCGCCCACTTCCTCTTTGGGGGCCAGCAACAGTTGCCAGGGCAACCCTGGGCATGGCAGTGGGCTTAAGGGGGCCTGGACCCGCCCACTTCCGCTTTGGGGGCCAGCAACAGTTGCCAGGGCAACCCTGGGCATGGCAGTGGGCTTAAGGGCGCCTGGACCCGCCCACTTCCGCTTTGGGGGCCAGCAACAGTTGCCAGGGCAACCCTGGGCATGGCAGTGGGCTTAAGGGGGCCTGACCCGCCCACTTCCGCTTTGAGGGCCAGCAACAGTTGCCAGGGCAACCCTGGGCATGGCAGGGGGCTTAAGGGGGCCTGGACCCGCCCACTTCCGCTTTGGGGGCCAGCAACAGTTGCCAGGGCAACCCTGGGTATGGCAGGGGGCTTAAGGGGGGCAGGACCCGCCCACTTCCGCTTTGGGGGCCAGCAACAGTTGCCAGGGCAACCCTGGGCATGGCAGGGGGCTTAAGGGCGCCTGGACCCGCCCACTTCCGCTTTGGGGGCCAGCAACAGTTGCCAGGGCAACCCTGGGGATGGCAGGGGGCTTAAGGGCGCCTGGACCCGCCCACTTCCGCTTTGGGGGCCAGCAACAGTTGCCAGGGCAACCCTGGGCATGGCAGGGGGCTTAAGGGGGCCTGGACCCACCCACTTCCGCTTTGGGGCCAGCAACAGTTGCCAGGGCAACCCTGGGCAAGGCAGGGGGCTTAAGGGCGCCTGGACCCGCCCACTTCCGCTTTGGGGGCCAGCAACAGTTGCCAGGGCAACCCTGGGCATGGCAGGGGGCTTAAGGGGGCCTGGACCCGCCCACTTCCGCTTTGGGGGCCAGCAACAGTTGCCAGGGCAACCCTGGGCATGGCAGGGGGCTTAAGGGGGCCAGGACCCGCCCACTTCCGCTTTGGGGGCCAGCAACAGTAGCCAGGGCAACCCTGGGCATGGCAGGGGGCTTAAGGGGGCCAGGACCCGCCCACTTCCGCTTTGGGGGCCAGCAACAGTAGCCAGGGCAACCCTGGGCATGGCAGGGGGCTTAAGGGGGCCTGGACCCGCCCACTTCCTCTTTGGGGGCCAGCAACAGTTGCCAGGGCAACCCTGGGCATGGCAGGGGGCTTAAGGGGGCCTGGACCCGCCCACTTCCGCTTTGGGGGCCAGCAACAGTTGCCAGGGCAACACTGGGCATGGCAGGGGGCTTAAGGGGGCCTGGACCCGCCCACTTCCGCTTGGGGGCCAGCAACAGTTGCCAGGGCAACCCTGGGCATGGCAGTGGGCTTAAGGGGGCCTGGACCCGCCCACTTCCGCTTTGGGGGCCAGCAACAGTTGCCAGGGCAACCCTGGGCATGGCAGGGGGCTTAAGGGGGCCTGGACCCGCCCACTTCCGCTTTGGGGGCCAGCAACAGTTGCCAGGGCAACCCTGGCATGGCAGTGGGCTTAAGGGGGCCTGGACCCGCCCACTTCCGCTTTTGGGGCCAGCAACAGTTGCCAGGGCAACCCTGGGCATGGCAGGGGGCTTAAGGGGGCCTGGACCCGCCCACTTCCGCTTTGAGGGCCAGCAACAGTTGCCAGGGCAACCCTGGGCATGGCAGGGGGCTTAAGGGGGCCTGGACCCGCCCACTTCCGCTTTGGGGGCCAGCAACAGTTGCCAGGGCAACCCTGGGTATGGCAGGGGGCTTAAGGGGGGCAGGACCCGCCCACTTCCGCTTTGGGGGCCCAGTAACAGTTGCCAGGGCAACCCTGGGCATGGCAGGGGGCTTAAGGGGGCCTGGACCCACCCACTTCCGCTTTGGGGCCAGCAACAGTTGCCAGGGCAACCCTGGGCAAGGCAGGGGGCTTAAGGGTGCCTGGACCCGCCCACTTCCGCTTTGGGGGCCAGCAACAGTTGCCAGGGCAACCCTGGGCATGGCAGGGGGCTTAAGGGGGCCTGGACCCGCCCACTTCCGCTTTGGGGGCCAGCAACAGTTGCCAGGGCAACCCTGGGCATGGCAGGGGGCTTAAGGGGGCCAGGACCCGCCCACTTCCGCTTTGGGGGCCAGCAACAGTAGCCAGGGCAACCCTGGGCATGGCAGGGGGCTTAAGGGGGCCAGGACCCGCCCACTTCCGCTTTGGGGGCCAGCAACAGTAGCCAGGGCAACCCTGGGCATGGCAGGGGGCTTAAGGGGGGCCTGGACCCGCCCACTTCCGCTTTGGGGGCCAGCAACAGTTGCCAGGGCAACACTGGGCATGGCAGGGGGCTTAAGGGGGCCTGGACCCGCCCACTTCCGCTTTGGGGGCCAGCAACAGTTGCCAGGGCAACACTGGGCATGGCAGGGGGCTTAAGGGGGCCTGGACCCGCCCACTTCCGCTTTGGGGGCCAGAAACAGTTGCCAGGGCAACCCTGGGCATGGCAGTGGGCTTAAGGGGGCCTGGACCCGCCCACTTCCGCTTTGGGGGCCAGCAACAGTTGCCAGGGCAACCCTGGGCATGGCAGGGGGCTTAAGGGGGCCTGGACCCGCCCACTTCCGCTTTGGGGGCCAGCAACAGTTGCCAGGGCAACCCTGGGCATGGCAGGGGGCTTAAGGGGGCCAGGACCCGCCCACTTCCGCTTTGGGGGCCAGCAACAGTTGCCAGGGCAACCCTGGGCATGGCAGGGGGCTTAAGGGCGCCTGGACCCGCCCACGTCCGCTTTGGGGGCCAGCAACAGTTGCCAGGGCAACCCTGGGGATGGCAGGGGGCTTAAGGGGGCCTGGACCCGCCCACTTCCGCTTTGGGGGCCAGCAACAGTTGCCAGGGCAACACTGGGCATGGCAGGGGGCTTAAGGGGGCCTGGACCCGCCCACTTCCGCTTTGGGGGCCAGCAACAGTTGCCAGGGCAACCCTGGGCATGGCAGGGGGCTTAAGGGGGCCTGGACCCGCCCACTTCCGCTTTGGGGGCCAGCAACAGTTGCCAGGGCAACCCTGGGCATGGCAGTGGGCTTAAGGGGGCCTGGACCCGCCCACTTCCGCTTTTGGGGCCAGCAACAGTTGCCAGGGCAACCCTGGGCATGGCAGGGGGCTTAAGGGGGCCTGGACCCGCCCACTTCCGCTTTGAGGGCCAGCAACAGTTGCCAGGGCAACCCTGGGCCTGGCAGGGGGCTTAAGGGGGCCTGGACCCGCCCACTTCCGCTTTGGGGGCCAGCAACAGTTGCCAGGGCAACCCTGGGTATGGCAGGGGGCTTAAGGGGGGCAGGACCCGCCCACTTCCGCTTTGGGGGCCAGTAACAGTTGCCAGGGCAACCCTGGGCATGGCAGGGGGCTTAAGGGCGCCTGGACCCGCCCACTTCCGCTTTGGGGGCCAGCAACAGTTGCCAGGGCAATCCTGGGGATGGCAGGGGGCTTAAGGGCGCCTGGACCCGCCCACTTCCGCTTTGGGGGCCAGCAACAGTTGCCAGGGCAACCCTGGGCATGGCAGGGGGCTTAAGGGGGCCTGGACCCACCCACTTCCGCTTTGGGGCCAGCAACAGTTGCCAGGGCAACCCTGGGCAAGGCAGGGGGCTTAAGGGTGCCTGGACCCGCCCACTTCCGCTTTGGGGGCCAGCAACAGTTGCCAGGGCAACCCTGGGCATGGCAGGGGGCTTAAGGGGGCCTGGACCCGCCCACTTCCGCTTTGGGGGCCAGCAACAGTTGCCAGGGCAACCCTGGGCATGGCAGGGGGCTTAAGGGGGCCAGGACACGCCCACTTCCGCTTTGGGGGCCAGCAACAGTAGCCAGGGCAACCCTGGGCATGGCAGGGGGCTTAAGGGGGCCAGGACCCGCCCACTTCCGCTTTGGGGGCCAGCAACAGTAGCCAGGGCAACCCTGGGCATGGCAGGGGGCTTAAGGGGGCCTGGACCCGCCCACTTCCGCTTTGGGGGCCAGCAACAGTTGCCAGGGCAACACTGGGCATGGCAGGGGGCTTAAGGGGGCCTGGACCCGCCCACTTCCGCTTTGGGGGCCAGCAACAGTTGCCAGGGCAACACTGGGCATGGCAGGGGGCTTAAGGGGGCCTGGACCCGCCCACTTCCGCTTTGGGGGCCAGCAACAGTTGCCAGGGCAACCCTGGGCATGGCAGGGGGCTTAAGGGGGCCTGACCCGCCCACTTCCGCTTTGGGGGCCAGCAACAGTTGCCAGGGCAACCCTGGGCATGGCAGGGGGCTTAAGGGGGCCTGGACCCGCCCACTTCCGCTTTGGGGGCCAGCAACAGTTGCCAGGGCAACCCTGGGCATGGCAGGGGGCTTAAAGGGGGCCAGGACCCGCCCACTTCCGCTTTGGGGGCCAGCAACAGTTGCCAGGGCAACCCTGGGCATGGCAGGGGGCTTAAGGGCGCCTGGACCCGCCCACGTCCGCTTTGGGGGCCAGCAACAGTTGCCAGGGCAACCCTGGGGATGGCAGGGGGCTTAAGGGGGCCTGGACCCGCCCACTTCCGCTTTGGGGGACAGCAACAGTAGCCAGGGCAACCCTGGGCATGGCAGGGGGCTTAGGGGGGCCTGGACCCGCCCACTTCCGCTTTGGGGGCCAGCAACAGTTGCCAGGGCAACACTGGGCATGGCAGGGGGCTTAAGGGGGCCTGGACCCGCCCACTTCCTCTTTGGGGGCCAGCAACAGTTGCCAGGGCAACACTGGGCATGGCAGGGGGCTTAAGGGGGCCTGGACCCGCCCACTTCCGCTTTGGGGGCCAGCAACAGTTGCCAGGGCAACCCTGGGCATGGCAGTGGGCTTAAGGGGGCCTGGACCCGCCCATTTCCGCTTTGGGGGCCAGCAACAGTTGCCAGGGCAACCCTGGGCATGGCAGGGGGCTTAAGGGGGCCAGGACCCGCCCACTTCCGCTTTGGGGGCCAGCAACAGTTGCCAGGGCAACCCTGGGCATGGCAGTGGGCTTAAGGGCGCCTGGACCCGCCCACTTCCACTTTGGGGCCAGCAACAGTTGCCAGGGCAACCCTGGGCAAGGCAGGGGGCTTAAGGGCGCCTGGACCCGCCCACTTCCGCTTTGGGGGCCAGCAACAGTTGCCAGGGCAACCCTGGGCATGGCAGTGGGCTTAAGGGGGCCTGGACCCGCCCACTTCCGCTTTGGGGGCCAGCAACAGTTGCCAGTGCAACCCTGGGCATGGCAGGGGGCTTAATAGGGCCTGGACCCGCCCACTTCCGCTTTGGGGGCCAGCAACAGTTGCCAGGGCAACCCTGGGCATGGCAGTGGGCTTAAGGGCGCCTGGACCCGCCCACTTCCGCTTTGGGGGCCAGCAACAGTTGCCAGGGCAACCCTGGGCATGGCAGGGGGCTTAAGGGCTTAAGGGCGCCTGGACCCGCCCACTTCCGCTTTGGGGGCCAGCAACAGTTCCCAGGGCAACCCTGGGGATGGCAGGGGGCTTAAGGGCGCCTGGACCCGCCCACTTCCGCTTTGGGGGCCAGCAACAGTTGCCAGGGCAACCCTGGGCATGGCAGGGGGCTTAAGGGGGCCTGGACCCACCCACTTCCGCTTTGGGGCCAGCAACAGTTGCCAGGGCAACCCTGGGCAAGGCAGGGGGCTTAAGGGCGCCTGGACCCGCCCACTTCCGCTTTGGGGGCCAGCAACAGTTGCCAGGGCAACCCTGGGCATGGCAGGGGGCTTAAGGGGGCCTGGACCCGCCCACTTCCGCTTTGGGGGCCAGCAACAGTTGCCAGGGCAACACTGGGCATGGCAGGGGGCTTAAGGGGGCCTGGACCCGCCCACTTCCTCTTTGGGGGCCAGCAACAGTTGCCAGGGCAACACTGGGCATGGCAGGGGGCTTAAGGGGGCCTGGACCCGCCCACTTCCGCTTTGGGGGCCAGCAACAGTTGCCAGGGCAACCCTGGGCATGGCAGTGGGCTTAAGGGGGCCTGGACCCGCCCACTTCCGCTTTGGGGGCCAGCAACAGTTGCCAGGGCAACCCTGGGCATGGCAGTGGGCTTAAGGGCGCCTGGACCCGCCCACTTCCGCTTTGGGGGCCAGCAACAGTTGCCAGGGCAACCCTGGGCATGGCAGTGGGCTTAAGGGGGCCTGGACCCGCCCACTTCCGCTTTGAGGGCCAGCAACAGTTGCCAGGGCAACCCTGGGCATGGCAGGGGGCTTAAGGGGGCCTGGACCCGCCCACTTCCGCTTTGGGGGCCAGCAACAGTTGCCAGGGCAACCCTGGGTATGGCAGGGGGCTTAAGGGGGGCAGGACCCGCCCACTTCCGCTTTGGGGGCCAGCAACAGTTGCCAGGGCAACCCTGGGCATGGCAGGGGGCTTAAGGGCGCCTGGACCCGCCCACTTCCGCTTTGGGGGCCAGCAACAGTTGCCAGGGCAACCCTGGGGATGGCAGGGGACTTAAGGGCGCCTGGACCCGCCCACTTCCGCTTTGGGGGCCAGCAACAGTTGCCAGGGCAACCCTGGGCATGGCAGGGGGCTTAAGGGGGCCTGGACCCACCCACTTCCGCTTTGGGGCCAGCAACAGTTGCCAGGGCAACCCTGGGCAAGGCAGGGGGCTTAAGGGCGCCTGGACCCGCCCACTTCCGCTTTGGGGGCCAGCAACAGTTGCCAGGGCAACCCTGGGCATGGCAGGGGGCTTAAGGGGGCCTGGACCCGCCCACTTCCGCTTTGGGGGCCAGCAACAGTTGCCAGGGCAACCCTGGGCATGGCAGGGGGCTTAAGGGGGCCAGGACCCGCCCACTTCCGCTTTGGGGGCCAGCAACAGTAGCCAGGGCAACCCTGGGCATGGCAGGGGGCTTAAGGGGGCCAGGACCCGCCCACTTCCGCTTTGGGGGCCAGCAACAGTAGCCAGGGCAACCCTGGGCATGGCAGGGGGCTTAAGGGGGCCTGGACCCGCCCACTTCCTCTTTGGGGGCCAGCAACAGTTGCCAGGGCAACCCTGGGCATGGCAGGGGGCTTAAGGGGGCCTGGACCCGCCCACTTCCGCTTTGGGGGCCAGCAACAGTTGCCAGGGCAACACTGGGCATGGCAGGGGGCTTAAGGGGGCCTGGACCCGCCCACTTCCGCTTTGGGGGCCAGCAACAGTTGCCAGGGCAACCCTGGGCATGGCAGTGGGCTTAAGGGGGCCTGGACCCGCCCACTTCCGCTTTGGGGGCCAGCAACAGTTGCCAGGGCAACCCTGGGCATGGCAGGGGGCTTAAGGGGGCCTGGACCCGCCCACTTCCGCTTTTGGGGCCAGCAACAGTTGCCAGGGCAACCCTGGGCATGGCAGGGGGCTTAAGGGGGCCTGGACCCGCCCACTTCCGCTTTGAGGGCCAGCAACAGTTGCCAGGGCAACCCTGGGCATGGCAGGGGGCTTAAGGGGGCCTGGACCCGCCCACTTCCGCTTTGGGGGCCAGCAACAGTTGCCAGGGCAACCCTGGGTATGGCAGGGGGCTTAAGGGGGGCAGGACCCGCCCACTTCCGCTTTGGGGGCCAGTAACAGTTGCCAGGGCAACCCTGGGCATGGCAGGGGGCTTAAGGGGGCCTGGACCCACCCACTTCCGCTTTGGGGCCAGCAACAGTTGCCAGGGCAACCCTGGGCAAGGCAGGGGGCTTAAGGGTGCCTGGACCCGCCCACTTCCGCTTTGGGGGCCAGCAACAGTTGCCAGGGCAACCCTGGGCATGGCAGGGGGCTTAAGGGGGCCTGGACCCGCCCACTTCCGCTTTGGGGGCCAGCAACAGTTGCCAGGGCAACCCTGGGCATGGCAGGGGGCTTAAGGGGGCCAGGACCCGCCCACTTCCGCTTTGGGGGCCAGCAACAGTAGCCAGGGCAACCCTGGGCATGGCAGGGGGCTTAAGGGGGCCAGGACCCGCCCACTTCCGCTTTGGGGGCCAGCAACAGTAGCCAGGGCAACCCTGGGCATGGCAGGGGGCTTAAGGGGGCCTGGACCCGCCCACTTCCGCTTTGGGGGCCAGCAACAGTTGCCAGGGCAACACTGGGCATGGCAGGGGGCTTAAGGGGGCCTGGACCCGCCCACTTCCGCTTTGGGGGCCAGCAACAGTTGCCAGGGCAACACTGGGCATGGCAGGGGGCTTAAGGGGGCCTGGACCCGCCCACTTCCGCTTTGGGGGCCAGAAACAGTTGCCAGGGCAACCCTGGGCATGGCAGTGGGCTTAAGGGGGCCTGGACCCGCCCACTTCCGCTTTGGGGGCCAGCAACAGTTGCCAGGGCAACCCTGGGCATGGCAGGGGGCTTAAGGGGGCCTGGACCCGCCCACTTCCGCTTTGGGGGCCAGCAACAGTTGCCAGGGCAACCCTGGGCATGGCAGGGGGCTTAAGGGGGCCAGGACCCGCCCACTTCCGCTTTGGGGGCCAGCAACAGTTGCCAGGGCAACCCTGGGCATGGCAGGGGGCTTAAGGGCGCCTGGACCCGCCCACGTCCGCTTTGGGGGCCAGCAACAGTTGCCAGGGCAACCCTGGGGATGGCAGGGGGCTTAAGGGGGCCTGGACCCGCCCACTTCCGCTTTGGGGGCCAGCAACAGTTGCCAGGGCAACACTGGGCATGGCAGGGGGCTTAAGGGGGCCTGGACCCGCCCACTTCCACTTTGGGGGCCAGCAACAGTTGCCAGGGCAACCCTGGGCATGGCAGTGGGCTTAAGGGGGCCTGGACCCGCCCACTTCCGCTTTGGGGGCCAGCAACAGTTGCCAGGGCAACCCTGGGTATGGCAGGGGGCTTAAGGGGGCCTGGACCCGCCCACTTCCGCTTTGGGGGCCAGCAACAGTTGCCAGGGCAACCCTGGGCATGGCAGTGGGCTTAAGGGGGCCTGGACCCGCCCACTTCCGCTTTTGGGGCCAGCAACAGTTGCCAGGGCAACCCTGGGCATGGCAGGGGGCTTAAGGGGGCCTGGACCCGCCCACTTCCGCTTTGAGGGCCAGCAACAGTTGCCAGGGCAACCCTGGGCCTGGCAGGGGCTTAAGGGGGCCTGGACCCGCCCACTTCCGCTTTGGGGGCCAGCAACAGTTGCCAGGGCAACCCTGGGTATGGCAGGGGGCTTAAGGGGGGCAGGACCCGCCCACTTCCGCTTTGGGGGCCAGTAACAGTTGCCAGGGCAACCCTGGGCATGGCAGGGGGCTTAAGGGCGCCTGGACCCGCCCACTTCCGCTTTGGGGGCCAGCAACAGTTGCCAGGGCAATCCTGGGGATGGCAGGGGGCTTAAGGGCGCCTGGACCCGCCCACTTCCGCTTTGGGGGCCAGCAACAGTTGCCAGGGCAACCCTGGGCATGGCAGGGGGCTTAAGGGGGCCTGGACCCACCCACTTCCGCTTTGGGGCCAGCAACAGTTGCCAGGGCAACCCTGGGCAAGGCAGGGGGCTTAAGGGTGCCTGGACCCGCCCACTTCCGCTTTGGGGGCCAGCAACAGTTGCCAGGGCAACCCTGGGCATGGCAGGGGGCTTAAGGGGCCTGGACCCGCCCACTTCCGCTTTGGGGGCCAGCAACAGTTGCCAGGGCAACCCTGGGCATGGCAGGGGGCTTAAGGGGGCCAGGACACGCCCACTTCCGCTTTGGGGGCCAGCAACAGTAGCCAGGGCAACCCTGGGCATGGCAGGGGGCTTAAGGGGGCCAGGACCCGCCCACTTCCGCTTTGGGGGCCAGCAACAGTAGCCAGGGCAACCCTGGGCATGGCAGGGGGCTTAAGGGGGCCTGGACCCGCCCACTTCCGCTTTGGGGGCCAGCAACAGTTGCCAGGGCAACACTGGGCATGGCAGGGGGCTTAAGGGGGCCTGGACCCGCCCACTTCCGCTTTGGGGGCCAGCAACAGTTGCCAGGGCAACACTGGGCATGGCAGGGGGCTTAAGGGGGCCTGGACCCGCCCACTTCCGCTTTGGGGGCCAGCAACAGTTGCCAGGGCAACCCTGGGCATGACAGGGGGCTTAAGGGGGCCTGGACCCGCCCACTTCCGCTTTGGGGGCCAGCAACAGTTGCCAGGGCAACCCTGGGCATGGCAGGGGGCTTAAGGGGGCCTGGACCCGCCCACTTCCGCTTTGGGGGCCAGCAACAGTTGCCAGGGCAACCCTGGGCATGGCAGGGGGCTTAAGGGGGCCAGGACCCGCCCACTTCCGCTTTGGGGGCCAGCAACAGTTGCCAGGGCAACCCTGGGCATGGCAGGGGACTTAAGGGCGCCTGGACCCGCCCACGTCCGCTTTGGGGGCCAGCAACAGTTGCCAGGGCAACCCTGGGGATGGCAGGGGGCTTAAGGGGGCCTGGACCCGCCCACTTCCGCTTTGGGGGACAGCAACAGTAGCCAGGGCAACCCTGGGCATGGCAGGGGGCTTAGGGGGGCCTGGACCCGCCCACTTCCGCTTTGGGGGCCAGCAACAGTTGCCAGGGCAACACTGGGCATGGCAGGGGGCTTAAGGGGGCCTGGACCCGCCCACTTCCTCTTTGGGGGCCAGCAACAGTTGCCAGGGCAACACTGGGCATGGCAGGGGGCTTAAGGGGGCCTGGACCCGCCCACTTCCGCTTTGGGGGCCAGCAACAGTTGCCAGGGCAACCCTGGGCATGGCAGTGGGCTTAAGGGGGCCTGGACCCGCCCATTTCCGCTTTGGGGGCCAGCAACAGTTGCCAGGGCAACCCTGGGCATGGCAGGGGGCTTAAGGGGGCCAGGACCCGCCCACTTCCGCTTTGGGGGCCAGCAACAGTTGCCAGGGCAACCCTGGGCATGGCAGTGGGCTTAAGGGCGCCTGGACCCGCCCACTTCCACTTTGGGGCCAGCAACAGTTGCCAGGGCAACCCTGGGCAAGGCAGGGGGCTTAAGGGCGCCTGGACCCGCCCACTTCCGCTTTGGGGGCCAGCAACAGTTGCCAGGGCAACCCTGGGCATGGCAGGGGGCTTAAGGGGGCCTGGACCCGCCCACTTCCGCTTTGGGGGCCAGCAACAGTTGCCAGGGCAACACTGGGCATGGCAGGGGGCTTAAGGGGGCCTGGACCCGCCCACTTCCTCTTTGGGGGCAGCAACAGTTGCCAGGGCAACACTGGGCATGGCAGGGGGCTTAAGGGGGCCTGGACCCGCCCACTTCCGCTTTGGGGGCCAGCAACAGTTGCCAGGGCAACCCTGGGCATGGCAGTGGGCTTAAGGGGGCCTGGACCCGCCCACTTCCGCTTTGGGGGCCAGCAACAGTTGCCAGGGCAACCCTGGGCATGGCAGTGGGCTTAAGGGCGCCTGGACCCGCCCACTTCCGCTTTGGGGGCCAGCAACAGTTGCCAGGGCAACCCTGGGCATGGCAGTGGGCTTAAGGGGGCCTGGACCCGCCCACTTCCGCTTTGAGGGCCAGCAACAGTTGCCAGGGCAACCCTGGGCATATTAAGGGGGCCTGGACCCGCCCACTTCCGCTTTGGGGGCCAGCAACAGTTGCCAGGGCAACCCTGGGTATGGCAGGGGGCTTAAGGGGGGCAGGACCCGCCCACTTCCGCTTTGGGGGCCAGCAACAGTTGCCAGGGCAACCCTGGGCATGGCAGGGGGCTTAAGGGCGCCTGGACCCGCCCACTTCCGCTTTGGGGGCCAGCAACAGTTGCCAGGGCAACCCTGGGGATGGCAGGGGACTTAAGGGCGCCTGGACCCGCCCACTTCCGCTTTGGGGGCCAGCAACAGTTGCCAGGGCAACCCTGGGCATGGCAGGGGGCTTAAGGGGGCCTGGACCCACCCACTTCCGCTTTGGGGCCAGCAACAGTTGCCAGGGCAACCCTGGGCAAGGCAGGGGGCTTAAGGGCGCCTGGACCCGCCCACTTCCGCTTTGGGGGCCAGCAACAGTTGCCAGGGCAACCCTGGGCATGGCAGGGGGCTTAAGGGGGCCTGGACCCGCCCACTTCCGCTTTGGGGGCCAGCAACAGTTGCCAGGGCAACCCTGGGCATGGCAGGGGGCTTAAGGGGGCCAGGACCCGCCCACTTCCGCTTTGGGGGCCAGCAACAGTAGCCAGGGCAACCCTGGGCATGGCAGGGGCTTAAGGGGGCCAGGACCCGCCCACTTCCGCTTTGGGGGCCAGCAACAGTAGCCAGGGCAACCCTGGGCATGGCAGGGGGCTTAAGGGGGCCTGGACCCGCCCACTTCCTCTTTGGGGGCCAGCAACAGTTGCCAGGGCAACCCTGGGCATGGCAGGGGGCTTAAGGGGGCCTGGACCCGCCCACTTCCGCTTTGGGGGCCAGCAACAGTTGCCAGGGCAACACTGGGCATGGCAGGGGGCTTAAGGGGCCTGGACCCGCCCACTTCCGCTTTGGGGGCCAGCAACAGTTGCCAGGGCAACCCTGGGCATGGCAGTGGGCTTAAGGGGGCCTGGACCCGCCCACTTCCGCTTTGGGGGCCAGCAACAGTTGCCAGGGCAACCCTGGGCATGGCAGGGGGCTTAAGGGGGCCTGGACCCGCCCACTTCCGCTTTGGGGGCCAGCAACAGTTGCCAGGGCAACCCTGGGCATGGCAGTGGGCTTAAGGGGGCCTGGACCCGCCCACTTCCGCTTTTGGGGCCAGCAACAGTTGCCAGGGCAACCCTGGGCATGGCAGGGGGCTTAAGGGGGCCTGGACCCGCCCACTTCCGCTTTGAGGGCCAGCAACAGTTGCCAGGGCAACCCTGGGCATGGCAGGGGGCTTAAGGGGGCCTGGACCGCCCACTTCCGCTTTGGGGGCCAGCAACAGTTGCCAGGGCAACCCTGGGTATGGCAGGGGGCTTAAGGGGGGCAGGACCCGCCCACTTCCGCTTTGGGGGCCAGTAACAGTTGCCAGGGCAACCCTGGGCATGGCAGGGGGCTTAAGGGGGCCTGGACCCACCCACTTCCGCTTTGGGGCCAGCAACAGTTGCCAGGGCAACCCTGGGCAAGGCAGGGGGCTTAAGGGTGCCTGGACCCGCCCACTTCCGCTTTGGGGGCCCAGCAACAGTTGCCAGGGCAACCCTGGGCATGGCAGGGGGCTTAAGGGGGCCTGGACCCGCCCACTTCCGCTTTGGGGGCCAGCAACAGTTGCCAGGGCAACCCTGGGCATGGCAGGGGGCTTAAGGGGGCCAGGACCCGCCCACTTCCGCTTTGGGGGCCAGCAACAGTAGCCAGGGCAACCCTGGGCATGGCAGGGGGCTTAAGGGGGCCAGGACCCGCCCACTTCCGCTTTGGGGGCCAGCAACAGTAGCCAGGGCAACCCTGGGCATGGCAGGGGGCTTAAGGGGGCCTGGACCCGCCCACTTCCGCTTTGGGGGCCAGCAACAGTTGCCAGGGCAACACTGGGCATGGCAGGGGGCTTAAGGGGGCCTGGACCCGCCCACTTCCGCTTTGGGGGCCAGCAACAGTTGCCAGGGCAACACTGGGCATGGCAGGGGGCTTAAGGGGGCCTGGACCCGCCCACTTCCGCTTTGGGGGCCAGAAACAGTTGCCAGGGCAACCCTGGGCATGGCAGTGGGCTTAAGGGGGCCTGGACCCGCCCACTTCCGCTTTGGGGGCCAGCAACAGTTGCCAGGGCAACCCTGGGCATGGCAGGGGGCTTAAGGGGGCCTGGACCCGCCCACTTCCGCTTTGGGGGCCAGCAACAGTTGCCAGGGCAACCCTGGGCATGGCAGGGGGCTTAAGGGGGCCAGGACCCGCCCACTTCCGCTTTGGGGGCCAGCAACAGTTGCCAGGGCAACCCTGGGCATGGCAGGGGGCTTAAGGGCGCCTGGACCCGCCCACGTCCGCTTTGGGGGCCAGCAACAGTTGCCAGGGCAACCCTGGGGATGGCAGGGGGCTTAAGGGGGCCTGGACCCGCCCACTTCCGCTTTGGGGGCCAGCAACAGTTGCCAGGGCAACACTGGGCATGGCAGGGGGCTTAAGGGGGCCTGGACCCGCCCACTTCCGCTTTGGGGGCCAGCAACAGTTGCCAGGGCAACCCTGGGCATGGCAGTGGGCTTAAGGGGGCCTGGACCCGCCCACTTCCGCTTTGGGGGCCAGCAACAGTTGCCAGGGCAACCCTGGGTATGGCAGGGGGCTTAAGGGGGCCTGGACCCGCCCACTTCCGCTTTGGGGGCCAGCAACAGTTGCCAGGGCAACCCTGGGCATGGCAGTGGGCTTAAGGGGGCCTGGACCCGCCCACTTCCGCTTTTGGGGCCAGCAACAGTTGCCAGGGCAACCCTGGGCATGGCAGGGGGCTTAAGGGGGCCTGGACCCGCCCACTTCCGCTTTGAGGGCCAGCAACAGTTGCCAGGGCAACCCTGGGCCTGGCAGGGGGCTTAAGGGGGCCTGGACCCGCCCACTTCCGCTTTGGGGGCCAGCAACAGTTGCCAGGGCAACCCTGGGTATGGCAGGGGGCTTAAGGGGGGCAGGACCCGCCCACTTCCGCTTTGGGGGCCAGTAACAGTTGCCAGGGCAACCCTGGGCATGGCAGGGGGCTTAAGGGCGCCTGGACCCGCCCACTTCCGCTTTGGGGGCCAGCAACAGTTGCCAGGGCAATCCTGGGGATGGCAGGGGGCTTAAGGGCGCCTGGACCCGCCCACTTCCGCTTTGGGGGCCAGCAACAGTTGCCAGGGCAACCCTGGGCATGGCAGGGGGCTTAAGGGGGCCTGGACCCACCCACTTCCGCTTTGGGGCCAGCAACAGTTGCCAGGGCAACCCTGGGCAAGGCAGGGGGCTTAAGGGTGCCTGGACCCGCCCACTTCCGCTTTGGGGGCCAGCAACAGTTGCCAGGGCAACCCTGGGCATGGCAGGGGGCTTAAGGGGGCCTGGACCCGCCCACTTCCGCTTTGGGGGCCAGCAACAGTTGCCAGGGCAACCCTGGGCATGGCAGGGGGCTTAAGGGGGCCAGGACACGCCCACTTCCGCTTTGGGGGCCAGCAACAGTAGCCAGGGCAACCCTGGGCATGGCAGGGGGCTTAAGGGGGCCAGGACCCGCCCACTTCCGCTTTGGGGGCCAGCAACAGTAGCCAGGGCAACCCTGGGCATGGCAGGGGGCTTAAGGGGGCCTGGACCCGCCCACTTCCGCTTTGGGGGCCAGCAACAGTTGCCAGGGCAACACTGGGCATGGCAGGGGGCTTAAGGGGGCCTGGACCCGCCCACTTCCGCTTTGGGGGCCAGCAACAGTTGCCAGGGCAACACTGGGCATGGCAGGGGGCTTAAGGGGGCCTGGACCCGCCCACTTCCGCTTTGGGGGCCAGCAACAGTTGCCAGGGCAACCCTGGGCATGACAGGGGGCTTAAGGGGGCCTGGACCCGCCCACTTCCGCTTTGGGGGCCAGCAACAGTTGCCAGGGCAACCCTGGGCATGGCAGGGGGCTTAAGGGGGCCTGGACCCGCCCACTTCCGCTTTGGGGGCCAGCAACAGTTGCCAGGGCAACCCTGGGCATGGCAGGGGGCTTAAGGGGGCCAGGACCCGCCCACTTCCGCTTTGGGGGCCAGCAACAGTTGCCAGGGCAACCCTGGGCATGGCAGGGGACTTAAGGGCGCCTGGACCCGCCCACGTCCGCTTTGGGGGCCAGCAACAGTTGCCAGGGCAACCCTGGGGATGGCAGGGGGCTTAAGGGGGCCTGGACCCGCCCACTTCCGCTTTGGGGGACAGCAACAGTAGCCAGGGCAACCCTGGGCATGGCAGGGGGCTTAGGGGGGCCTGGACCCGCCCACTTCCGCTTTGGGGGCCAGCAACAGTTGCCAGGGCAACACTGGGCATGGCAGGGGGCTTAAGGGGGCCTGGACCCGCCCACTTCCTCTTTGGGGGCCAGCAACAGTTGCCAGGGCAACACTGGGCATGGCAGGGGGCTTAAGGGGGCCTGGACCCGCCCACTTCCGCTTTGGGGGCCAGCAACAGTTGCCAGGGCAACCCTGGGCATGGCAGTGGGCTTAAGGGGGCCTGGACCCGCCCATTTCCGCTTTGGGGGCCAGCAACAGTTGCCAGGGCAACCCTGGGCATGGCAGGGGGCTTAAGGGGGCCAGGACCCGCCCACTTCCGCTTTGGGGGCCAGCAACAGTTGCCAGGGCAACCCTGGGCATGGCAGTGGGCTTAAGGGCGCCTGGACCCGCCCACTTCCACTTTGGGGCCAGCAACAGTTGCCAGGGCAACCCTGGGCAAGGCAGGGGGCTTAAGGGCGCCTGGACCCGCCCACTTCCGCTTTGGGGGCCAGCAACAGTTGCCAGGGCAACCCTGGGCATGGCAGTGGGCTTAAGGGGGCCTGGACCCGCCCACTTCCGCTTTGGGGGCCAGCAACAGTTGCCAGTGCAACCCTGGGCATGGCAGGGGGCTTAATGGGGCCTGGACCCGCCCACTTCCGCTTTGGGGGCCAGCAACAGTTGCCAGGGCAACCCTGGGCATGGCAGTGGGCTTAAGGGCGCCTGGACCCGCCCACTTCCGCTTTGGGGGCCAGCAACAGTTGCCAGGGCAACCCTGGGCATGGCAGGGGGCTTAAGGGCTTAAGGGCGCCTGGACCCGCCCACTTCCGCTTTGGGGGCCAGCAACAGTTCCCAGGGCAACCCTGGGGATGGCAGGGGGCTTAAGGGCGCCTGGACCCGCCCACTTCCGCTTTGGGGGCCAGCAACAGTTGCCAGGGCAACCCTGGGCATGGCAGGGGGCTTAAGGGGGCCTGGACCCACCCACTTCCGCTTTGGGGCCAGCAACAGTTGCCAGGGCAACCCTGGGCAAGGCAGGGGGCTTAAGGGCGCCTGGACCCGCCCACTTCCGCTTTGGGGGCCAGCAACAGTTGCCAGGGCAACCCTGGGCATGGCAGGGGGCTTAAGGGGGCCTGGACCCGCCCACTTCCGCTTTGGGGGCCAGCAACAGTTGCCAGGGCAACCCTGGGCATGGCAGGGGGCTTAAGGGGGCCAGGACCCGCCCACTTCCGCTTTGGGGGCCAGCAACAGTAGCCAGGGCAACCCTGGGGATGGCAGGGGGCTTAAGGGGGCCTGGACCCGCCCACTTCCGCTTTGGGGGACAGCAACAGTAGCCAGGGCAACCCTGGGCATGGCAGGGGGCTTAGGGGGGCCTGGACCCGCCCACTTCCGCTTTGGGGGCCAGCAACAGTTGCCAGGGCAACACTGGGCATGGCAGGGGGCTTAAGGGGGCCTGGACCCGCCCACTTCCTCTTTGGGGGCCAGCAACAGTTGCCAGGGCAACACTGGGCATGGCAGGGGGCTTAAGGGGGCCTGGACCCGCCCACTTCCGCTTTGGGGGCCAGCAACAGTTGCCAGGGCAACCCTGGGCATGGCAGTGGGCTTAAGGGGGCCTGGACCCGCCCATTTCCGCTTTGGGGGCCAGCAACAGTTGCCAGGGCAACCCTGGGCATGGCAGGGGGCTTAAGGGGGCCAGGACCCGCCCACTTCCGCTTTGGGGGCCAGCAACAGTTGCCAGGGCAACCCTGGGCATGGCAGTGGGCTTAAGGGCGCCTGGACCCGCCCACTTCCACTTTGGGGCCAGCAACAGTTGCCAGGGCAACCCTGGGCAAGGCAGGGGGCTTAAGGGCGCCTGGACCCGCCCACTTCCGCTTTGGGGGCCAGCAACAGTTGCCAGGGCAACCCTGGGCATGGCAGTGGGCTTAAGGGGGCCTGGACCCGCCCACTTCCGCTTTTGGGGCCAGCAACAGTTGCCAGGGCAACCCTGGGCATGGCAGGGGGCTTAAGGGGGGCAGGACCCGCCCACTTCCGCTTTGGGGGCCAGCAACAGTTGCCAGGGCAACCCTGGGCATGGCAGTGGGCTTAAGGGCGCCTGGACCCGCCCACTTCCGCTTTGGGGGCCAGCAACAGTTGCCAGGGCAACCCTGGGCATGGCAGGGGGCTTAAGGGCTTAAGGGCGCCTGGACCCGCCCACTTCCGCTTTGGGGGCCAGCAACAGTTCCCAGGGCAACCCTGGGGATGGCAGGGGGCTTAAGGGCGCCTGGACCCGCCCACTTCCGCTTTGGGGGCCAGCAACAGTTGCCAGGGCAACCCTGGGCATGGCAGGGGGCTTAAGGGGGCCTGGACCCACCCACTTCCGCTTTGGGGCCAGCAACAGTTGCCAGGGCAACCCTGGGCAAGGCAGGGGGCTTAAGGGCGCCTGGACCCGCCCACTTCCGCTTTGGGGGCCAGCAACAGTTGCCAGGGTAACCCTGGGCATGGCAGGGGGCTTAAGGGGGCCTGGACCCGCCCACTTCCGCTTTGGGGGCCAGCAACAGTTGCCAGGGCAACCCTGGGCATGGCAGGGGGCTTAAGGGGGCCAGGACCCGCCCACTTCCGCTTTGGGGGCCAGCAACAGTAGCCAGGGCAACCCTGGGCATGGCAGGGGGCTTAAGGGGGCCTGGACCCGCCCACTTCCGCTTTGGGGGCCAGCAACAGTTGCCAGGGCAACACTGGGCATGGCAGGGGGCTTAAGGGGGCCTGGACCCGCCCACTTCCGCTTTGGGGGCCAGCAACAGTTGCCAGGGCAACTCTGGGCATGGCAGGGGGCTTAAGGGCGCCAGGACCCGCCCACTGCCGCTTTGGGGGCCAGCAACAGTTGCCAGGGCAACCCTGGGCAAGGCAGGGGGCTTAAGGGCGCCTGGACCCGCCCACTTCCGCTTTGGGGGCCAGCAACAGTTGCCAGGGCAACCCTGGGCATGGCAGGGGGTTTAAGGGGGCCTGGACCCGCCCACTTCCGCTTTGGGGGCCAGAAACAGTTGCCAGGGCAACCCTGGGCATGGCAGGGGCTTAAGGGCGACTGGACCCGCCCACTTCCGCTTTGGGGGCCAGCAACAGTTGCCAGGGCAACCCTGGGCATGGCAGGGGGCTTAAGGGCTTAAGGGCGCCTGGACCCGCCCACTTCCGCTTTGAAAGCCAGCAACAGTTGCCAGGGCAACCCTGGGGATGGCAGGGGGCTTAAGGGCGCCTGGACCCGCCCACTTCCGCTTTGGGGGCCAGCAACAGTAGCCAGGGCAACCCTGGGCATGGCAGGGGGCTTAAGGGGGCCTGGACCCACCCACTTCCGCTTTGGGGCCAGCAACAGTTGCCAGGGCAACCCTGGGCAAGGCAGGCGGCTTAAGGGCGCCTGGACCCGCCCACTTCCGCTTTGGGGGCCAGCAACAGTTGCCAGGGCAACCCTGGGCATGGCAGGGGGCTTAAGGGGGCCTGGACCCGCCCACTTCCGCTTTGGGGGCCAGCAACAGTTGCCAGGGCAACCCTGGGCATGGCATGGGGCTTAGGGGGGCCAGGACCCGCCCACTTCCGCTTTGGGGGCCAGCAACAGTAGCCAGGGCAACCCTGGGCATGGCAGGGGGCTTAAGGGGGCCTGGACCCGCCCACTTCCGCTTTGGGGGCCAGCAACAGTTGCCAGGGCAACACTGGGCATGGCAGGGGGCTTAAGGGCTTAAGGGCGCCTGGACCCGCCCACTTCCGCTTTGGGGGCCAGCAACAGTTCCCAGGGCAACCCTGGGGATGGCAGGGGGCTTAAGGGCGCCTGGACCCGCCCACTTCCGCTTTGGGGGCCAGCAACAGTTGCCAGGGCAACCCTGGGCATGGCAGGGGGCTTAAGGGGGCCTGGACCCACCCACTTCCGCTTTGGGGCCAGCAACAGTTGCCAGGGCAACCCTGGGCAAGGCAGGGGGCTTAAGGGCGCCTGGACCCGCCCACTTCCGCTTTGGGGGCCAGCAACAGTTGCCAGGGTAACCCTGGGCATGGCAGGGGGCTTAAGGGGGCCTGGACCCGCCCACTTCCGCTTTGGGGGCCAGCAACAGTTGCCAGGGCAACCCTGGGCATGGCAGGGGGCTTAAGGGGGCCAGGACCCGCCCACTTCCGCTTTGGGGGCCAGCAACAGTAGCCAGGGCAACCCTGGGCATGGCAGGGGGCTTAAGGGGGCCTGGACCCGCCCACTTCCGCTTTGGGGGCCAGCAACAGTTGCCAGGGCAACACTGGGCATGGCAGGGGGCTTAAGGGGGCCTGGACCCGCCCACTTCCGCTTTGGGGGCCAGCAACAGTTGCCAGGGCAACTCTGGGCATGGCAGGGGGCTTAAGGGCGCCAGGACCCGCCCACTGCCGCTTTGGGGGCCAGCAACAGTTGCCAGGGCAACCCTGGGCAAGGCAGGGGGCTTAAGGGCGCCTGGACCCGCCCACTTCCGCTTTGGGGGCCAGCAACAGTTGCCAGGGCAACCCTGGGCATGGCAGGGGGTTTAAGGGGGCCTGGACCCGCCCACTTCCGCTTTGGGGGCCAGAAACAGTTGCCAGGGCAACCCTGGGCATGGCAGGGGGCTTAAGGGCGACTGGACCCGCCCACTTCCGCTTTGGGGGCCAGCAACAGTTGCCAGGGCAACCCTGGGCATGGCAGGGGGCTTAAGGGCTTAAGGGCGCCTGGACCCGCCCACTTCCGCTTTGAAAGCCAGCAACAGTTGCCAGGGCAACCCTGGGGATGGCAGGGGGCTTAAGGGCGCCTGGACCCGCCCACTTCCGCTTTGGGGGCCAGCAACAGTTGCCAGGGCAACCCTGGGCATGGCAGGGGGCTTAAGGGGGCCTGGACCCACCCACTTCCGCTTTGGGGCCAGCAACAGTTGCCAGGGCAACCCTGGGCAAGGCAGGCGGCTTAAGGGCGCCTGGACCCGCCCACTTCCGCTTTGGGGGCCAGCAACAGTTGCCAGGGCAACCCTGGGCATGGCAGGGGGCTTAAGGGGGCCTGGACCCGCCCACTTCCGCTTTGGGGGCCAGCAACAGTTGCCAGGGCAACCCTGGGCATGGCATGGGGCTTAGGGGGGCCAGGACCCGCCCACTTCCGCTTTGGGGGCCAGCAACAGTAGCCAGGGCAACCCTGGGCATGGCAGGGGGCTTAAGGGGGCCTGGACCCGCCCACTTCCGCTTTGGGGGCCAGCAACAGTTGCCAGGGCAACACTGGGCATGGCAGGGGGCTTAAGGGGGCCTGGACCCGCCCACTTCCTCTTTGGGGGCCAGCAACAGTTGCCAGGGCAACACTGGGCATGGCAGGGGGCTTAAGGGGGCCTGGACCCGCCCACTTCCGCTTTGGGGGCCAGCAATAGTTGCCAGGGCAACCCTGGGCATGGCAGTGGGCTTAAGGGGGCCTGGACCCGCCCACTTCCTCTTTGGGGGCCAGCAACAGTTGCCAGGGCAACACTGGGCATGGCAGGGGGCTTAAGGGGGCCTGGACCCGCCCACTTCCGCTTTGGGGGCCAGCAATAGTTGCCAGGGCAACCCTGGGCATGGCAGTGGGCTTAAGGGGGCCTGGAACCGCCCACTTCCGCTTTGGGGGCCAGCAACAGTAGCCAGGGCAACCCTGGGCATGGCAGGGGGCTTATGGGGGCCTGGACCCGCCCACTTCCGCTTTGGGGGCCAGCAACAGTTGCCAGGGCAACACTGGGCATGGCAGGGGGCTTAAGGGGGCCTGGACCCGCCCACTTCCGCTTTGGGGGCCAGCAACAGTTGCCAGGGCAACCCTGGGCATGGCAGTGGGCTTAAGGGGGCCTGGACCCGCCCACTTCCGCTTTGGGGGCCAGCAACAGTTACCAGGGCAACCCTGGGCATGGCAGGGGGCTTAAGGGGGCCTGGACCCGCCCACTTCCGCTTTGGGGGCCAGCAACAGTTGCCAGGGCAACCCTGGGCATGGCAGGGGGCTTAAGGGGGCCAGGACCCGCCCACTTCCGCTTTGGGGGCCAGCAACAGTTGCCAGGGCAACCCTGGGCATGGCCGGGGGCTTAAGGGCGCCTGGACCCGCCCACTTCCGCGTTGGGGGCCAGCAACAGTTGCCAGGGCAACCCTGGGGATGGCAGGGGGCTTAAGAGCGCCTGGACCCGCCCACTTCCGCTTTGGGGGCCAGCAACAGTTGCCAGGGCAACCCTGGGCATGGCAGGGGGCTTAAGGGGGCCTGGACCCACCCACTTCCGCTTTGGGGCCAGCAACAGTTGCCAGGGCAACCCTGGGCAAGGCAGGGGGCTTAAGGGCGCCTGGACCCGCCCACTTCCGCTTTGGGGGCCAGCAACAGTTGCCAGGGCAACCCTGGGCATGGCAGGGGGCTTAAGGGGGCCTGGACCCGCCCACTTCCGCTTTGGGGGCCAGCAACAGTTGCCAGGGCAACCCTGGGCATGGCAGGGGGCTTAAGGGGGCCAGGACCCGCCCACTTCCGCTTTGGGGGCCAGCAACAGTAGCCAGGGTAACCCTGGGCATGGCAGGGGGCTTAAGGGGGCCTGGACCCGCCCACTTCCGCTTTGGAAGGCCAGCAACAGTTGCCAGGGCAACACTGGGCATGGCAGGGGGCTTAAGGGGGCCTGGACCCGCCCACTTCCGCTTTGGGGCCAGCAACAGTTGCCAGTGCAACCCTGGGCATGGCAGGGGGCTTAAGGGGGCCTGGACCCGCCCACTTCCGCTTTGGGGGCCAGCAACAGTTGCCAGGGCAACCCTGGGCATGGCAGTGGGCTTAAGGGCGCCTGGACCCGCCCACTTCCGCTTTGGGGCCAGCAACAGTTGCCAGGGCAACCCTGGGCATGGCAGGGGGCTTAAGGGGGCCTGGACCCGCCCACTTCCGCTTTGGGGGCCAGCAACAGTTGCCAGGGCAACCCTGGGCATGGCAGGGGGCTTAAGGGGGCCAGGACCCGCCCACTTCCGCTTTGGGGGCTAGCAACAGTAGCCAGGGCAACCCTGGGCATGGCAGGGGGCTTAAGGGGGCCTGGACCCGCCCACTTCCGCTTTGGAAGGCCAGCAACAGTTGCCAGGGCAACACTGGGCATGGCAGGGGGCTTAAGGGGGCCTGGACCCGCCCACTTCCGCTTTGGGGCCAGCAACAGTTGCCAGTGCAACCCTGGGCATGGCAGGGGGCTTAAGGGGGCCTGGACCCGCCCACTTCCGCTTTGGGGGCCAGCAACAGTTGCCAGGGCAACCCGGGGCATGGCAGGGGGCTTAAGGGGGCCTGGACCCGCCCACTTCCGCTTTGGGGCCAGCAACAGTTGCCAGTGCAACCCTGGGCATGGCAGGGGGCTTAAGGGGGCCTGGACCCGCCCACTTCCGCTTTGGGGGCCAGCAACAGTTGCCAGGGCAACCCTGGGCATGGCAGGGGGCTTAAGGGGGCCTGGACCCGCCCACTTCCGCTTTGGGGCCAGCAACAGTTGCCAGTGCAACCCTGGGCATGGCAGGGGGCTTAAGGGGGCCTGGACCCGCCCACTTCCGCTTTGGGGGCCAGCAACAGTTGCCAGGGCAACCCTGGGCATGGCAGGGGGCTTAAGGGGGCCTGGACCCGCCCACTTCCGCTTTGGGGGCCAGCAACAGTAGCCAGGGCAACCCTGGGCATGGCAGGGGGCTTAAGGGGGCCAGGACCCGCCCACTTCCGCTTTGGGGGCCAGCAACAGTAGCCAGGGCAACCCTGGGCATGGCAGGGGGCTTAAGGGGGCCTGGACCCGCCCACTTCCGCTTTGGGGGCCAGCAACAGTTGCCAGGGCAACACTGGGCATGGCAGGGGGCCTGGACCCGCCCACTTCCGCTTTGGGGGCCAGCAACAGTTGCCAGGGCAACACTGGGCATGGCAGGGGGCTTAAGGGGGCCTGGACCCGCCCACTTCCGCTTTGGGGGCCAGCAACAGTTGCCAGGGCAACCCTGGGCATGGCAGTGGGCTTAAGGGGGCCTGGACCCGCCCACTTCCGCTTTGGGGGCCAGCAACAGTTGCCAGGGCAACCCTGGGCATGGCAGGGGGCTTAAGGGGGCCTGGACCCGCCCACTTCCGCTTTGGGGGCCAGCAACAGTTGCCAGGGCAACCCTGGGCATGGCAGGGGGCTTAAGGGGGCCTGGACCCGCCCACTTCCGCTTTGGGGGCCAGCAACAGTTGCCAGGGCAACCCTGGGCATGGCAGGGGGCTTAAGGGGGCCAGGACCCGCCCACTTCCGCTTTGGGGGCCAGCAACAGTTGCCAGGGCAACCCTGGGCATGGCAGGGGGCTTAAGGGCGCCTGGACCCGCCCACGTCCTATTTGGGGGCCAGCAACAGTTGCCAGGGCAACCCTGGGGATGGCAGGGGGCTTAAGGGGGCCTGGACCCGCCCACTTCCGCTTTGGGGGCCAGCAACAGTAGCCAGGGCAACCCTGGGCATGGCAGGGGGCTTAGGGGGGCCTGGACCCGCCCACTTCCGCTTTGGGGGCCAGCAACAGTTGCCATGGCAACACTGGGCATGGCAGGGGGCTTAAGGGGGCCTGGACCCGCCCACTTCCTCTTTGGGGGCCAGCAACAGTTGCCAGGGCAACACTGGGCATGGCAGGGGGCTTAAGGGGGCCTGGACCCGCCCACTTCCGCTTTGGGGGCCAGCAACAGTTGCCAGGGCAACCCTGGGCATGGCAGGGGGCTTAAGGGGGCCTGGACCCGCCCACTTCCGCTTTGGGGGCCAGCAACAGTAGCCAGGGCAACCCTGGGCATGGCAGGGGGCTTAAGGGGGCCTGGACCCACCCACTTCCGCTTTGGGGCCAGCAACAGTTGCCAGGGCAACCCTGGGCAAGGCAGGGGGCTTAAGGGCGCCTGGACCCGCCCACTTCCGCTTTGGGGGCCAGCAACAGTTGCCAGGGCAACCCTGGGCAAGGCAGGGGGCTTAAGGGCGCCTGGACCCGCCCACTTCCGCTTTGGGGGCCAGCAACAGTTGCCAGGGCAACCCTGGGCATGGCAGGGGGCTTAAGGGGGCCTGGACCCGCCCACTTCCGCTTTGGGGGCCAGCAACAGTTGCCAGGGCAACCCTGGGCATGGCAGGGGGCTTAAGGGGGCCAGGACCCGCCCACTTCCGCTTTGGGGGCCAGCAACAGTAGCCAGGGCAACCCTGGGCATGGCAGGGGGCTTAAGGGGGCCAGGACCCGCCCACTTCCGCTTTGGGGGCCAGCAACAGTTGCCAGGGCAACCCTGGGCATGGCAGGGGGCTTAGGGGGGCCTGGACCCGCCCACTTCCGCTTTGGGGGCCAGCAACAGTTGCCAAGGCAACACTGGGCATGGCAGGGGGCTTAAGGGGGCCTGGACCCGCCCACTTCCTCTTTGGGGGCCAGCAACAGTTGCCAGGGCAACACTGGGCATGGCAGGGGGCTTAAGGGGGCCTGGACCCGCCCACTTCCGCTTTGGGGGCCAGCAACAGTTGCCAGGGCAACCCTGGGCATGGCAGGGGGCTTAAGGGGGCCTGGACCCGCCCACTTCCGCTTTGGGGGCCAGCAACAGTAGCCAGGGCAACCCTGGGCATGGCAGGGGGCTTAAGGGGGCCTGGACCCACCCACTTCCGCTTTGGGGCCAGCAACAGTTGCCAGGGCAACCCTGGGCAAGGCAGGGGGCTTAAGGGCGCCTGGACCCGCCCACTTCCGCGTTGGGGGCCAGCAACAGTTGCCAGGGCAACCCTGGGGATGGCAGGGGGCTTAAGAGCGCCTGGACCCGCCCACTTCCGCTTTGGGGGCCAGCAACAGTTGCCAGGGCAACCCTGGGCATGGCAGGGGGCTTAAGGGGGCCTGGACCCACCCACTTCCGCTTTGGGGCCAGCAACAGTTGCCAGGGCAACCCTGGGCAAGGCAGGGGGCTTAAGGGCGCCTGGACCCGCCCACTTCCGCTTTGGGGGCCAGCAACAGTAGCCAGGGCAACCCTGGGCATGGCAGGGGGCTTAAGGGGGCCAGGACCCGCCCACTTCCGCTTTGGGGGCCAGCAACAGTAGCCAGGGCAACCCTGGGCATGGCAGGGGGCTTAAGGGGGCCTGGACCCGCCCACTTCCGCTTTGGGGGCCAGCAACAGTTGCCAGGGCAACACTGGGCATGGCAGGGGGCTTAAGGGGGCCTGGACCCGCCCACTTCCGCTTTGGGGGCCAGCAACAGTTGCCAGGGCAACACTGGGCATGGCAGGGGGCTTAAGGGGGCCTGGACCCGCCCACTTCCGCTTTGGGGGCCAGCAACAGTTGCCAGGGCAACCCTGGGCATGACAGGGGGCTTAAGGGGGCCTGGACCCGCCCACTTCCGCTTTGGGGGCCAGCAACAGTTGCCAGGGCAACCCTGGGCATGACAGGGGGCTTAAGGGGGCCTGGACCCGCCCACTTCCGCTTTGGGGGCCAGCAACAGTTGCCAGGGCAACCCTGGGCATGGCAGGGGGCTTAAGGGGGCCAGGACCCGCCCACTTCCGCTTTGGGGGCCAGCAACAGTTGCCAGGGCAACCCTGGGCATGGCAGGGGACTTAAGGGCGCCTGGACCCGCCCACGTCCGCTTTGGGGGCCAGCAACAGTTGCCAGGGCAACCCTGGGGATGGCAGGGGGCTTAAGGGGGCCTGGACCCGCCCACTTCCGCTTTGGGGGACAGCAACAGTAGCCAGGGCAACCCTGGGCATGGCAGGGGGCTTAGGGGGGCCTGGACCCGCCCACTTCCGCTTTGGGGGCCAGCAACAGTTGCCAGGGCAACACTGGGCATGGCAGGGGGCTTAAGGGGGCCTGGACCCGCCCACTTCCTCTTTGGGGGCCAGCAACAGTTGGCAAGGGCAACACTGGGCATGGCAGGGGCTTAAGGGGGCCTGGACCCGCCCACTTCCGCTTTGGGGGCCAGCAACAGTTTGCCAGGGCAACCCTGGGCATGGCAGTGGCTTAAGGGGGCCTGGACCCGCCCATTTCCGCTTTGGGGGCCAGCAACAGTTGCCAGGGCAACCCTGGGCATGGCAGGGGGCTTAAGGGGGCCAGGACCCGCCCACTTCCGCTTTGGGGGCCAGCAACAGTTGCCAGGGCAACCCTGGGCATGGCAGTGGGCTTAAGGGCGCCTGGACCCGCCCACTTCCACTTTGGGGCCAGCAACAGTTGCCAGGGCAACCCTGGCAAGGCAGGGGGCTTAAGGGCGCCTGGACCCGCCCACTTCCGCTTTGGGGGCCAGCAACAGTTGCCAGGGCAACCCTGGGCATGGCAGTGGCTTAAGGGGGCCTGGACCCGCCCACTTCCGCTTTGGGGGCAGCAACAGTTGCCAGTGCAACCCTGGGCATGGCAGGGGGATTAATGGGCCTGGACCCGCCCACTTCCGCTTTGGGGGCCAGCAACAGTTGCCAGGGCAACCCTGGCATGGCAGTGGGCTTAAGGGCGCCTGGACCCGCCCACTTCCGCTTTGGGGGCCAGCAACAGTTGCCAGGGCAACCCTGGGCAGGCAGGGGGCTTAAGGGCTTAAGGGCGCCCTGGACCCGCCCACTTCCGCTTTGGGGGCCAGCAACAGTTCCCAGGGCAACCCTGGGGATGGCAGGGGGCTTAAGGGCGCCTGGACCCGCCCACTTCCGCTTGGGGGCCAGCAACAGTTGCCAGGGCAACCCTGGGCATGGCAGGGGGCTTAAGGGGGCCTGGACCCACCTCACTTCCGCTTTGGGGCCAGCAACAGTTGCCAGGGCAACCCTGGGCAAGGCAGGGGGCTTAAGGGCGCCTGGACCCGCCCACTTCCGCTTTGGGGGCCAGCAACAGTTGCCAGGGCAACCCTGGGCATGGCAGGGGGCTTAAGGGGGCCTGGACCCGCCCACTTCCGCTTTGGGGGCCAGCAACAGTTGCCAGGGCAACCCTGGGCATGGCAGGGGGCTTAAGGGGGCCAGGACCCGCCCACTTCCGCTTTGGGGGCCAGCAACAGTAGCCAGGGCAACCCTGGGGATGGCAGGGGGCTTAAGGGGGCCTGGACCCGCCCACTTCCGCTTTGGGGGACAGCAACAGTAGCCAGGGCAACCCTGGGCATGGCAGGGGGCTTTAGGGGGGCCTGGACCCGCCCACTTCCGCTTTGGGGGCCAGCAACAGTTGCCAGGGCAACACTGGGCATGGCAGGGGGCTTAAGGGGGCCTGGACCCGCCCACTTCCTCTTTGGGGGCCAGCAACAGTTGCCAGGGCAACACTGGGCATGGCAGGGGGCTTAAGGGGGCCTGGACCCGCCCACTTCCGCTTTGGGGGCCAGCAACAGTTGCCAGGGCAACCCTGGGCATGGCAGTGGGCTTAAGGGGGCCTGGACCCGCCCATTTCCGCTTTGGGGGCCAGCAACAGTTGCCAGGGCAACCCTGGGCATGGCAGGGGGTTTAAGGGGGCCAGGACCCGCCCACTTCCGCTTTGGGGGCCAGCAACAGTTGCCAGGGCAACCCTGGGCATGGCAGTGGGCTTAAGGGCGCCTGGACCCGCCCACTTCCACTTTGGGGCCAGCAACAGTTGCCAGGGCAACCCTGGGCAAGGCAGGGGGCTTAAGGGCGCCTGGACCCGCCCACTTCCGCTTTGGGGGCCAGCAACAGTTGCCAGGGCAACCTGGGCATGGCAGTGGGCTTAAGGGGGCCTGGACCCGCCCACTTCCGCTTTTGGGGCCAGCAACAGTTGCCAGGGCAACCCTGGGCATGGCAGGGGGCTTAAGGGGGGCAGGACCCGCCCACTTCCGCTTTGGGGGCCAGCAACAGTTGCCAGGGCAACCCTGGGCATGGCAGTGGGCTTAAGGGCGCCTGGACCCGCCCACTTCGCTTTGGGGGCCAGCAACAGTTGCCAGGGCAACCCTGGGCATGGCAGGGGGCTTAAGGGCTTAAGGGCGCCTGGACCCGCCCACTTCCGCTTTGGGGGCCAGCAACAGTTCCCAGGGCAACCCTGGGGATGGCAGGGGGCTTAAGGGCGCCTGGACCCGCCCACTTCCGCTTTGGGGGCCAGCAACAGTTGCCAGGGCACCCTGGGCATGGCAGGGGGCTTAAGGGGGCCTGGACCCACCCACTTCCGCTTTGGGGCCAGCAACAGTTGCCAGGGCAACCCTGGGCAAGGCAGGGGGCTTAAGGGCGCCTGGACCCGCCCACTTCCGCTTTGGGGGCCAGCAACAGTTGCCAGGGTAACCCTGGGCATGGCAGGGGCTTAAGGGGGCCTGGACCCGCCCACTTCGCTTTGGGGGCCAGCAACAGTTGCCCAGGGCAACCCTGGGCATGGCAGGGGGCTAAGGGGGCCAGGACCCGCCCACTTCCGCTTTGGGGGCCAGCAACAGTAGCCAGGGCAACCCTGGGCATGGCAGGGGGCTTAAGGGGGCCTGGACCCGCCCACTTCCGCTTTGGGGGCCAGCAACAGTTGCCAGGGCAACACTGGGCATGGCAGGGGGCTTAAGGGGGCCTGGACCCGCCCACTTCCGCTTTGGGGCCAGCAACAGTTGCCAGGGCAACTCTGGGCATGGCAGGGGGCTTAAGGGCGCCAGGACCCGCCCACTGCCGCTTTGGGGGCCAGCAACAGTTGCCAGGGCAACCCTGGGCAAGGCAGGGGGCTTAAGGGCGCCTGGACCCGCCCACTTCCGCTTTGGGGGCCAGCAACAGTTGCCAGGGCACCCTGGGCATGGCAGGGGGTTTAAGGGGGCCTGGACCCGCCCACTTCCGCTTTGGGGGCCAGAAACAGTTGCCAGGGCAACCCTGGGCATGGCAGGGGCTTAAGGGCGACTGGACCGCCCACTTCCGCTTTGGGGGCCAGCAACAGTTGCCAGGGCAACCTGGGCATGGCAGGGGGCTTAAGGGCTTAAGGGCGCCTGGACCCGCCCACTTCCGCTTTGAAAGCCAGCAACAGTTGCCAGGGCAACCCTGGGGATGGCAGGGGGCTTAAGGGCGCCTGGACCCGGCCCACTTCCGCTTTGGGGGCCAGCAACAGTAGCCAGGGCAACCCTGGGCATGGCAGGGGGCTTAAGGGGCCTGGACCCACCCACTTCCGCTTTGGGGCCAGCAACAGTTGCCAGGGCAACCCTGGGCAAGGCAGGCGGCTTAAGGGCGCCTGGACCCGCCCACTCCGCTTTGGGGGCCAGCAACAGTTGCCAGGGCAACCCTGGGCATGGCAGGGGGCTTAAGGGGGCCCTGGACCCGCCCACTTCCCGCTTTGGGGGCCAGCAACAGTTGCCAGGGCAACCCTGGGCATGGCATGGGGCTTAGGGGGGCCAGGACCCGCCCACTTCCGCTTTGGGGGCCAGCAACAGTAGCCAGGGCAACCCTGGGCATGGCAGGGGCTTAAGGGGGCCTGGACCCGCCCACTTCCGCTTTGGGGCCAGCAACAGTTGCCAGGGCAACACTGGGCATGGCAGGGGGCTTAAGGGCTTAAGGCGCCTGGACCCGCCCACTTCCGCTTTGGGGGCCAGCAACAGTTCCCAGGGCAACCCTGGGGATGGCAGGGGCTTAAGGGCGCCTGGACCCGCCCACTTCCGCTTTGGGGGCCAGCAACAGTTGCCAGGGCAACCCTGGGCATGGCAGGGGGCTTAAGGGGGCCTGGACCCACCCACTTCCGCTTTGGGGCCAGCAACAGTTGCCAGGGCAACCCTGGGCAAGGCAGGGGGCTTAAGGGCGCCTGGACCCGCCCACTTCCGCTTTGGGGGCCAGCAACAGTTGCCAGGGTAACCCTGGGCATGGCAGGGGGCTTAAGGGGGCCTGGACCCGCCCACTTCCGCTTTGGGGGCCAGCAACAGTTGCCAGGGCAACCCTGGGCATGGCAGGGGGCTTAAGGGGCCAGGACCGCCCACTTCCGCTTTGGGGGCCAGCAACAGTAGCCAGGGCAACCCTGGGCATGGCAGGGGGCTTAAGGGGGCCTGGACCCGCCCACTTCCGCTTTGGGGGCCAGCAACAGTTGCCAGGGCAACACTGGGCATGGCAGGGGGCTAGGCAGGGGGCTTAAGGGGGCCTGGACCCGCCCACTTCCGCTTTGGGGGCCAGCAACAGTTGCCAGGGCAACTCTGGGCATGGCAGGGGGCTTAAGGGCGCCAGGACCCGCCCACTGCCGCTTTGGGGGCCAGCAACAGTTGCCAGGGCAACCCTGGGCAAGGCAGGGGGCTTAAGGGCGCCTGGACCCGCCCACTTCCGCTTTGGGGGCCAGCAACAGTTGCCAGGGCAACCCTGGGCATGGCAGGGGGTTTAAGGGGGCCTGGACCCGCCCACTTCCGCTTTGGGGGCCAGAAACAGTTGCCAGGGCAACCCTGGGCATGGCAGGGGGCTTAAGGGCGACTGGACCCGCCCACTTCCGCTTTGGGGGCCAGCAACAGTTGCCAGGGCAACCCTGGGCATGGCAGGGGGCTTAAGGGCTTAAGGGCGCCTGGACCCGCCCACTTCCGCTTTGAAAGCCAGCAACAGTTGCCAGGGCAACCCTGGGGATGGCAGGGGGCTTAAGGGCGCCTGGACCCGCCCACTTCCGCTTTGGGGGCCAGCAACAGTTGCCAGGGCAACCCTGGGCATGGCAGGGGGCTTAAGGGGGCCTGGACCCACCCACTTCCGCTTTGGGGCCAGCAACAGTTGCCAGGGCAACCCTGGGCAAGGCAGGCGGCTTAAGGGCGCCTGGACCCGCCCACTTCCGCTTTGGGGGCCAGCAACAGTTGCCAGGGCAACCCTGGGCATGGCAGGGGGCTTAAGGGGGCCTGGACCCGCCCACTTCCGCTTTGGGGGCCAGCAACAGTTGCCAGGGCAACCCTGGGCATGGCATGGGGCTTAGGGGGGCCAGGACCCGCCCACTTCCGCTTTGGGGGCCAGCAACAGTAGCCAGGGCAACCCTGGGCATGGCAGGGGGCTTAAGGGGGCCTGGACCCGCCCACTTCCGCTTTGGGGGCCAGCAACAGTTGCCAGGGCAACACTGGGCATGGCAGGGGGCTTAAGGGGGCCTGGACCCGCCCACTTCCTCTTTGGGGGCCAGCAACAGTTGCCAGGGCAACACTGGGCATGGCAGGGGGCTTAAGGGGGCCTGGACCCGCCCACTTCCGCTTTGGGGGCCAGCAATAGTTGCCAGGGCAACCCTGGGCATGGCAGTGGGCTTAAGGGGGCCTGGACCCGCCCACTTCCTCTTTGGGGGCCAGCAACAGTTGCCAGGGCAACACTGGGCATGGCAGGGGGCTTAAGGGGGCCTGGACCCGCCCACTTCCGCTTTGGGGGCCAGCAATAGTTGCCAGGGCAACCCTGGGCATGGCAGTGGGCTTAAGGGGGCCTGGAACCGCCCACTTCCGCTTTGGGGGCCAGCAACAGTAGCCAGGGCAACCCTGGGCATGGCAGGGGGCTTATGGGGGCCTGGACCCGCCCACTTCCGCTTTGGGGGCCAGCAACAGTTGCCAGGGCAACACTGGGCATGGCAGGGGGCTTAAGGGGGCCTGGACCCGCCCACTTCCGCTTTGGGGGCCAGCAACAGTTGCCAGGGCAACCCTGGGCATGGCAGTGGGCTTAAGGGGGCCTGGACCCGCCCACTTCCGCTTTGGGGGCCAGCAACAGTTACCAGGGCAACCCTGGGCATGGCAGGGGGCTTAAGGGGGCCTGGACCCGCCCACTTCCGCTTTGGGGGCCAGCAACAGTTGCCAGGGCAACCCTGGGCATGGCAGGGGGCTTAAGGGGGCCAGGACCCGCCCACTTCCGCTTTGGGGGCCAGCAACAGTTGCCAGGGCAACCCTGGGCATGGCCGGGGGCTTAAGGGCGCCTGGACCCGCCCACTTCCGCGTTGGGGGCCAGCAACAGTTGCCAGGGCAACCCTGGGGATGGCAGGGGGCTTAAGAGCGCCTGGACCCGCCCACTTCCGCTTTGGGGGCCAGCAACAGTTGCCAGGGCAACCCTGGGCATGGCAGGGGGCTTAAGGGGGCCTGGACCCACCCACTTCCGCTTTGGGGCCAGCAACAGTTGCCAGGGCAACCCTGGGCAAGGCAGGGGGCTTAAGGGCGCCTGGACCCGCCCACTTCCGCTTTGGGGGCCAGCAACAGTTGCCAGGGCAACCCTGGGCATGGCAGGGGGCTTAAGGGGGCCTGGACCCGCCCACTTCCGCTTTGGGGGCCAGCAACAGTTGCCAGGGCAACCCTGGGCATGGCAGGGGGCTTAAGGGGGCCAGGACCCGCCCACTTCCGCTTTGGGGGCCAGCAACAGTAGCCAGGGTAACCCTGGGCATGGCAGGGGGCTTAAGGGGGCCTGGACCCGCCCACTTCCGCTTTGGAAGGCCAGCAACAGTTGCCAGGGCAACACTGGGCATGGCAGGGGGCTTAAGGGGGCCTGGACCCGCCCACTTCCGCTTTGGGGCCAGCAACAGTTGCCAGTGCAACCCTGGGCATGGCAGGGGGCTTAAGGGGGCCTGGACCCGCCCACTTCCGCTTTGGGGGCCAGCAACAGTTGCCAGGGCAACCCTGGGCATGGCAGTGGGCTTAAGGGCGCCTGGACCCGCCCACTTCCGCTTTGGGGCCAGCAACAGTTGCCAGGGCAACCCTGGGCATGGCAGGGGGCTTAAGGGGGCCTGGACCCGCCCACTTCCGCTTTGGGGGCCAGCAACAGTTGCCAGGGCAACCCTGGGCATGGCAGGGGGCTTAAGGGGGCCAGGACCCGCCCACTTCCGCTTTGGGGGCTAGCAACAGTAGCCAGGGCAACCCTGGGCATGGCAGGGGGCTTAAGGGGGCCTGGACCCGCCCACTTCCGCTTTGGAAGGCCAGCAACAGTTGCCAGGGCAACACTGGGCATGGCAGGGGGCTTAAGGGGGCCTGGACCCGCCCACTTCCGCTTTGGGGCCAGCAACAGTTGCCAGTGCAACCCTGGGCATGGCAGGGGGCTTAAGGGGGCCTGGACCCGCCCACTTCCGCTTTGGGGGCCAGCAACAGTTGCCAGGGCAACCCGGGGCATGGCAGGGGGCTTAAGGGGGCCTGGACCCGCCCACTTCCGCTTTGGGGCCAGCAACAGTTGCCAGTGCAACCCTGGGCATGGCAGGGGGCTTAAGGGGGCCTGGACCCGCCCACTTCCGCTTTGGGGGCCAGCAACAGTTGCCAGGGCAACCCTGGGCATGGCAGGGGGCTTAAGGGGGCCTGGACCCGCCCACTTCCGCTTTGGGGCCAGCAACAGTTGCCAGTGCAACCCTGGGCATGGCAGGGGGCTTAAGGGGGCCTGGACCCGCCCACTTCCGCTTTGGGGGCCAGCAACAGTTGCCAGGGCAACCCTGGGCATGGCAGGGGGCTTAAGGGGGCCTGGACCCGCCCACTTCCGCTTTGGGGGCCAGCAACAGTAGCCAGGGCAACCCTGGGCATGGCAGGGGGCTTAAGGGGGCCAGGACCCGCCCACTTCCGCTTTGGGGGCCAGCAACAGTAGCCAGGGCAACCCTGGGCATGGCAGGGGGCTTAAGGGGGCCTGGACCCGCCCACTTCCGCTTTGGGGGCCAGCAACAGTTGCCAGGGCAACACTGGGCATGGCAGGGGGCCTGGACCCGCCCACTTCCGCTTTGGGGGCCAGCAACAGTTGCCAGGGCAACACTGGGCATGGCAGGGGGCTTAAGGGGGCCTGGACCCGCCCACTTCCGCTTTGGGGGCCAGCAACAGTTGCCAGGGCAACCCTGGGCATGGCAGTGGGCTTAAGGGGGCCTGGACCCGCCCACTTCCGCTTTGGGGGCCAGCAACAGTTGCCAGGGCAACCCTGGGCATGGCAGGGGGCTTAAGGGGGCCTGGACCCGCCCACTTCCGCTTTGGGGGCCAGCAACAGTTGCCAGGGCAACCCTGGGCATGGCAGGGGGCTTAAGGGGGCCTGGACCCGCCCACTTCCGCTTTGGGGGCCAGCAACAGTTGCCAGGGCAACCCTGGGCATGGCAGGGGGCTTAAGGGGGCCAGGACCCGCCCACTTCCGCTTTGGGGGCCAGCAACAGTTGCCAGGGCAACCCTGGGCATGGCAGGGGGCTTAAGGGCGCCTGGACCCGCCCACGTCCTATTTGGGGGCCAGCAACAGTTGCCAGGGCAACCCTGGGGATGGCAGGGGGCTTAAGGGGGCCTGGACCCGCCCACTTCCGCTTTGGGGGCCAGCAACAGTAGCCAGGGCAACCCTGGGCATGGCAGGGGGCTTAGGGGGGCCTGGACCCGCCCACTTCCGCTTTGGGGGCCAGCAACAGTTGCCATGGCAACACTGGGCATGGCAGGGGGCTTAAGGGGGCCTGGACCCGCCCACTTCCTCTTTGGGGGCCAGCAACAGTTGCCAGGGCAACACTGGGCATGGCAGGGGGCTTAAGGGGGCCTGGACCCGCCCACTTCCGCTTTGGGGGCCAGCAACAGTTGCCAGGGCAACCCTGGGCATGGCAGGGGGCTTAAGGGGGCCTGGACCCGCCCACTTCCGCTTTGGGGGCCAGCAACAGTAGCCAGGGCAACCCTGGGCATGGCAGGGGGCTTAAGGGGGCCTGGACCCACCCACTTCCGCTTTGGGGCCAGCAACAGTTGCCAGGGCAACCCTGGGCAAGGCAGGGGGCTTAAGGGCGCCTGGACCCGCCCACTTCCGCTTTGGGGGCCAGCAACAGTTGCCAGGGCAACCCTGGGCAAGGCAGGGGGCTTAAGGGCGCCTGGACCCGCCCACTTCCGCTTTGGGGGCCAGCAACAGTTGCCAGGGCAACCCTGGGCATGGCAGGGGGCTTAAGGGGGCCTGGACCCGCCCACTTCCGCTTTGGGGGCCAGCAACAGTTGCCAGGGCAACCCTGGGCATGGCAGGGGGCTTAAGGGGGCCAGGACCCGCCCACTTCCGCTTTGGGGGCCAGCAACAGTAGCCAGGGCAACCCTGGGCATGGCAGGGGGCTTAAGGGGGCCAGGACCCGCCCACTTCCGCTTTGGGGGCCAGCAACAGTTGCCAGGGCAACCCTGGGCATGGCAGGGGGCTTAGGGGGGCCTGGACCCGCCCACTTCCGCTTTGGGGGCCAGCAACAGTTGCCAAGGCAACACTGGGCATGGCAGGGGGCTTAAGGGGGCCTGGACCCGCCCACTTCCTCTTTGGGGGCCAGCAACAGTTGCCAGGGCAACACTGGGCATGGCAGGGGGCTTAAGGGGGCCTGGACCCGCCCACTTCCGCTTTGGGGGCCAGCAACAGTTGCCAGGGCAACCCTGGGCATGGCAGGGGGCTTAAGGGGGCCTGGACCCGCCCACTTCCGCTTTGGGGGCCAGCAACAGTAGCCAGGGCAACCCTGGGCATGGCAGGGGGCTTAAGGGGGCCTGGACCCACCCACTTCCGCTTTGGGGCCAGCAACAGTTGCCAGGGCAACCCTGGGCAAGGCAGGGGGCTTAAGGGCGCCTGGACCCGCCCACTTCCGCGTTGGGGGCCAGCAACAGTTGCCAGGGCAACCCTGGGGATGGCAGGGGGCTTAAGAGCGCCTGGACCCGCCCACTTCCGCTTTGGGGGCCAGCAACAGTTGCCAGGGCAACCCTGGGCATGGCAGGGGGCTTAAGGGGGCCTGGACCCACCCACTTCCGCTTTGGGGCCAGCAACAGTTGCCAGGGCAACCCTGGGCAAGGCAGGGGGCTTAAGGGCGCCTGGACCCGCCCACTTCCGCTTTGGGGGCCAGCAACAGTTGCCAGGGCAACCCTGGGCATGGCAGGGGGCTTAAGGGGGCCTGGACCCGCCCACTTCCGCTTTGGGGGCCAGCAACAGTTGCCAGGGCAACCCTGGGCATGGCAGGGGGCTTAAGGGGGCCAGGACCCGCCCACTTCCGCTTTGGGGGCCAGCAACAGTAGCCAGGGTAACCCTGGGCATGGCAGGGGGCTTAAGGGGGCCTGGACCCGCCCACTTCCGCTTTGGAAGGCCAGCAACAGTTGCCAGGGCAACACTGGGCATGGCAGGGGGCTTAAGGGGGCCTGGACCCGCCCACTTCCGCTTTGGGGCCAGCAACAGTTGCCAGTGCAACCCTGGGCATGGCAGGGGGCTTAAGGGGGCCTGGACCCGCCCACTTCCGCTTTGGGGGCCAGCAACAGTTGCCAGGGCAACCCTGGGCATGGCAGTGGGCTTAAGGGCGCCTGGACCCGCCCACTTCCGCTTTGGGGCCAGCAACAGTTGCCAGGGCAACCCTGGGCATGGCAGGGGGCTTAAGGGGGCCTGGACCCGCCCACTTCCGCTTTGGGGGCCAGCAACAGTTGCCAGGGCAACCCTGGGCATGGCAGGGGGCTTAAGGGGGCCAGGACCCGCCCACTTCCGCTTTGGGGGCTAGCAACAGTAGCCAGGGCAACCCTGGGCATGGCAGGGGGCTTAAGGGGGCCTGGACCCGCCCACTTCCGCTTTGGAAGGCCAGCAACAGTTGCCAGGGCAACACTGGGCATGGCAGGGGGCTTAAGGGGGCCTGGACCCGCCCACTTCCGCTTTGGGGCCAGCAACAGTTGCCAGTGCAACCCTGGGCATGGCAGGGGGCTTAAGGGGGCCTGGACCCGCCCACTTCCGCTTTGGGGGCCAGCAACAGTTGCCAGGGCAACCCGGGGCATGGCAGGGGGCTTAAGGGGGCCTGGACCCGCCCACTTCCGCTTTGGGGCCAGCAACAGTTGCCAGTGCAACCCTGGGCATGGCAGGGGGCTTAAGGGGGCCTGGACCCGCCCACTTCCGCTTTGGGGGCCAGCAACAGTTGCCAGGGCAACCCTGGGCATGGCAGGGGGCTTAAGGGGGCCTGGACCCGCCCACTTCCGCTTTGGGGCCAGCAACAGTTGCCAGTGCAACCCTGGGCATGGCAGGGGGCTTAAGGGGGCCTGGACCCGCCCACTTCCGCTTTGGGGGCCAGCAACAGTTGCCAGGGCAACCCTGGGCATGGCAGGGGGCTTAAGGGGGCCTGGACCCGCCCACTTCCGCTTTGGGGGCCAGCAACAGTAGCCAGGGCAACCCTGGGCATGGCAGGGGGCTTAAGGGGGCCAGGACCCGCCCACTTCCGCTTTGGGGGCCAGCAACAGTAGCCAGGGCAACCCTGGGCATGGCAGGGGGCTTAAGGGGGCCTGGACCCGCCCACTTCCGCTTTGGGGGCCAGCAACAGTTGCCAGGGCAACACTGGGCATGGCAGGGGGCCTGGACCCGCCCACTTCCGCTTTGGGGGCCAGCAACAGTTGCCAGGGCAACACTGGGCATGGCAGGGGGCTTAAGGGGGCCTGGACCCGCCCACTTCCGCTTTGGGGGCCAGCAACAGTTGCCAGGGCAACCCTGGGCATGGCAGTGGGCTTAAGGGGGCCTGGACCCGCCCACTTCCGCTTTGGGGGCCAGCAACAGTTGCCAGGGCAACCCTGGGCATGGCAGGGGGCTTAAGGGGGCCTGGACCCGCCCACTTCCGCTTTGGGGGCCAGCAACAGTTGCCAGGGCAACCCTGGGCATGGCAGGGGGCTTAAGGGGGCCTGGACCCGCCCACTTCCGCTTTGGGGGCCAGCAACAGTTGCCAGGGCAACCCTGGGCATGGCAGGGGGCTTAAGGGGGCCAGGACCCGCCCACTTCCGCTTTGGGGGCCAGCAACAGTTGCCAGGGCAACCCTGGGCATGGCAGGGGGCTTAAGGGCGCCTGGACCCGCCCACGTCCTATTTGGGGGCCAGCAACAGTTGCCAGGGCAACCCTGGGGATGGCAGGGGGCTTAAGGGGGCCTGGACCCGCCCACTTCCGCTTTGGGGGCCAGCAACAGTAGCCAGGGCAACCCTGGGCATGGCAGGGGGCTTAGGGGGGCCTGGACCCGCCCACTTCCGCTTTGGGGGCCAGCAACAGTTGCCATGGCAACACTGGGCATGGCAGGGGGCTTAAGGGGGCCTGGACCCGCCCACTTCCTCTTTGGGGGCCAGCAACAGTTGCCAGGGCAACACTGGGCATGGCAGGGGGCTTAAGGGGGCCTGGACCCGCCCACTTCCGCTTTGGGGGCCAGCAACAGTTGCCAGGGCAACCCTGGGCATGGCAGGGGGCTTAAGGGGGCCTGGACCCGCCCACTTCCGCTTTGGGGGCCAGCAACAGTAGCCAGGGCAACCCTGGGCATGGCAGGGGGCTTAAGGGGGCCTGGACCCACCCACTTCCGCTTTGGGGCCAGCAACAGTTGCCAGGGCAACCCTGGGCAAGGCAGGGGGCTTAAGGGCGCCTGGACCCGCCCACTTCCGCTTTGGGGGCCAGCAACAGTTGCCAGGGCAACCCTGGGCAAGGCAGGGGGCTTAAGGGCGCCTGGACCCGCCCACTTCCGCTTTGGGGGCCAGCAACAGTTGCCAGGGCAACCCTGGGCATGGCAGGGGGCTTAAGGGGGCCTGGACCCGCCCACTTCCGCTTTGGGGGCCAGCAACAGTTGCCAGGGCAACCCTGGGCATGGCAGGGGGCTTAAGGGGGCCAGGACCCGCCCACTTCCGCTTTGGGGGCCAGCAACAGTAGCCAGGGCAACCCTGGGCATGGCAGGGGGCTTAAGGGGGCCAGGACCCGCCCACTTCCGCTTTGGGGGCCAGCAACAGTTGCCAGGGCAACCCTGGGCATGGCAGGGGGCTTAGGGGGGCCTGGACCCGCCCACTTCCGCTTTGGGGGCCAGCAACAGTTGCCAAGGCAACACTGGGCATGGCAGGGGGCTTAAGGGGGCCTGGACCCGCCCACTTCCTCTTTGGGGGCCAGCAACAGTTGCCAGGGCAACACTGGGCATGGCAGGGGGCTTAAGGGGGCCTGGACCCGCCCACTTCCGCTTTGGGGGCCAGCAACAGTTGCCAGGGCAACCCTGGGCATGGCAGGGGGCTTAAGGGGGCCTGGACCCGCCCACTTCCGCTTTGGGGGCCAGCAACAGTAGCCAGGGCAACCCTGGGCATGGCAGGGGGCTTAAGGGGGCCTGGACCCACCCACTTCCGCTTTGGGGCCAGCAACAGTTGCCAGGGCAACCCTGGGCAAGGCAGGGGGCTTAAGGGCGCCTGGACCCGCCCACTTCCGCTTTGGGGGCCAGCAACAGTTGCCAGGGCAACCCTGGGCAAGGCAGGGGGCTTAAGGGGGCCTGGACCCGCCCACTTCCGCTTTGGGGGCCAGCAACAGTAGCCAGGGCAACCCTGGGCATGGCAGGGGGCTTAAGGGGGCCTGGACCCACCCACTTCCGCTTTGGGGCCAGCAACAGTTGCCAGGGCAACCCTGGGCAAGGCAGGGGGCTTAAGGGGGCCTGGACCCACCCACTTCCGCTTTGGGGCCAGCAACAGTTGCCAGGGCAACACTGGGCATGGCAGGGGGCTTAAGGGGGCCTGGACCCGCCCACTTCCGCTTTGGGGGCCAGCAACAGTTGCCAGGGCAACCCTGGGCATGGCAGGGGGCTTAAGGGGGCCTGGACCCGCCCACTTCCGCTTTGGGGGCCAGCAACAGTAGCCAGGGCAACCCTGGGCATGGCAGGGGGCTTAAGGGGGCCTGGACCCACCCACTTCCGCTTTGGGGCCAGCAACAGTTGCCAGGGCAACCCTGGGCAAGGCAGGGGGCTTAAGGGCGCCTGGACCCGCCCACTTCCGCTTTGGGGGCCAGCAACAGTTGCCAGGGCAACCCTGGGCAAGGCAGGGGGCTTAAGGGCGCCTGGACCCGCCCACTTCCGCTTTGGGGGCCAGCAACAGTTGCCAGGGCAACCCTGGGCATGGCAGGGGGCTTAAGGGGGCCTGGACCCGCCCACTTCCGCTTTGGGGGCCAGCAACAGTTGCCAGGGCAACCCTGGGCATGGCAGGGGGCTTAAGGGGGCCAGGACCCGCCCACTTCCGCTTTGGGGGCCAGCAACAGTAGCCAGGGCAACGCTGGGCATGGCAGGGGGCTTAAGGGGGCCAGGACCCGCCCACTTCCGCTTTGGGGGCCAGCAACAGTTGCCAGGGCAACCCTGGGCATGGCAGGGGGCTTAAGGGGGCCAGGACCCGCCCACTTCCGCTTTGGGGGCCAGCAACAGTAGCCAGGGCAACCTTGGGCATGGCAGGGGGCTTAAGGGGGCCAGGACCCGCCCACTTCCGCTTTGGGGGCCAGCAACAGTAGCCATGGCAACCCTGGGCATGGCAGGGGGCTTAAGGGGGCCTGGACCCGCCCACTTCCGCTTTGGGGGCCAGCAACAGTTGCCAGGGCAACACTGGGCATGGCAGGGGGCTTAAGGGGGCCTGGACCCGCCCACTTCCGCTTTGGGGGCCGGCAACAGTTGCCAGGGCAACCCTGGGCATGGCAGTGGGCTTAAGGGGGCCTGGACCCGCCCACTTCCGCTTTGGGGGCCGGCAACAGTTGCCAGGACAACCCTGGGCATGGCAGGGGGCTTAAGGGGGCCTGGACCCGCCCACTTCCGCTTTGGGGGCCAGCAACAGTTGCCAGGGCAACCCTGGGCATGGCAGGGGGCTTAAGGGGGCCAGGACCCGCCCACTTCCGCTTTGGGGGCCAGCAACAGTTGCCAGGGCAACCCTGGGCATGGCCGGGGGCTTAAGGGCGCCTGGACCGCCCACTTCCGCTTTGGGGGCCAGCAACAGTTGCCAGGGCAACCCTGGGGATGGCAGGGGGCTTAAGGGCGCCTGGACCCGCCCACTTCCGCTTTGGGGGCCAGCAACAGTTGCCAGGGCAACCCTGGGCATGGCAGGGGGCTTAAGGGGGCCTGGACCCACCCACTTCCGCTTTGGGGCCAGCAACAGTTGCCAGGGCAACCCTGGGCAAGGCAGGGGGCTTAAGGGCGCCTGGACCCGCCCACTTCCGCTTTGGGGGCCAGCAACAGTTGCCAGGGCAACCCTGGGCATGGCAGGGGGCTTAAGGGGGCCTGGACCCGCCCACTTCCGCTTTGGGGGCCAGCAACAGTTGCCAGGGCAACCCTGTGCATGGCAGGGGGCTTAAGGGGGCCAGGACCCGCCCACTTCCGCTTTGGGGGCTAGCAACAGTAGCCAGGGCAACCCTGGGCATGGCAGGGGGCTTAAGGGGGCCTGGACCCGCCCACTTCCGCTTTGGAAGGCCAGCAACAGTTGCCAGGGCAACACTGGGCATGGCAGGGGGCTTAAGGGGGCCTGGACCCGCCCACTTCCGCTTTGGGGCCAGCAACAGTTGCCAGTGCAACCCTGGGCATGGCAGGGGGCTTAAGGGGGCCTGGACCCAACCACTTCCGCTTTGGGGGCCAGCAACAGTTGCCAGGGCAACCCTGGGCATGGCAGGGGGCTTAAGGGGGCCTGGAGCCGCCCACTTCCGCTTTGGGGGCCAGCAAAATTTGCCAGGGCAACACTGGGCATGGCAGGGGGCTTAATGGGGCCTGGACCCGCCCACTTCCGCTTTGGGGGCCAGCAACAGTTGCCAGGGCAACCCTGGGCATGGCAGGGGGCTTAAGGGGGCCAGGTCCCGCCCACTTCCGCTTTGGGGGCCAGCAACAGTTGCCAGGGCAACCGTGGGCATGGCAGGGGGCTTAAGGGGGCCTGGACCCGCCCACTTTCGCTTTGGGGGCCAGCAACAGTTGCCAGGGCATCACTGGGCATGGCAGGGGGCTTAAGGGGGCCTGGACCCGCCCACTTCAGCTTTGGGGGCCAGCAACAGTTGCCAGGGCAACTCTGGGCATGGCAGGGGGCTTAAGGGGGCCAGGACCCGCCCACTTCCGCTTTGGGGGCCAGCAACAGTTGCCAGGGCAACCCTGGGCAAGGCAGGGGGCTTAAGGGCGCCTGGACCCGCCCACTTCCGCTTTGGGGGCCAGCAACATTTGCCAGGGCAACCCTGGGCATGGAAGTTGGCTTAAGGGCGCCTGGACCCGCCCACTTCCGCTTTGAGGGCCAGCAACAGTTGCCAGGGCAACCCTGGGCATGGCAGGGGGCTTAAGGGCTTATGGGCGCCTGGACCCGCCCACTTCCGCTTTGGGGGCCAGCAACAGTTGCCAGGGCAACCCTGGGGATGGCAGGGGGCTTAAGGGCGCCTGGACCCGCCCACTTCCGCTTTGGGGGCCAGCAACAGTTGCCAGGGCAACCCTGGGCATGGCAGGGGGCTTAAGAGGGCCAGGACCCGCCCACTTCCGCTTTGGGGGCCAGCAACAGTTGCCAGGGCAACCCTGGGCATGGCCGGGGGCTTAAGGGCGCCTGGACCCGCCCACTTCCGCGTTGGGGGCCAGCAACAGTTGCCAGGGCAACCCTGGGGATGGCAGGGGGCTTAAGAGCGCCTGGACCCGCCCACTTCCGCTTTGGGGGCCAGCAACAGTTGCCAGGGCAACCCTGGGCATGGCAGGGGGCTTAAGGGGGCCTGGACCCACCCACTTCCGCTTTGGGGCCAGCAACAGTTGCCAGGGCAACCCTGGGCAAGGCAGGGGGCTTAAGGGCGCCTGGACCCGCCCACTTCCGCTTTGGGGGCCAGCAACAGTTGCCAGGGCAACCCTGGGCATGGCAGGGGGCTTAAGGGGGCCTGGACCCGCCCACTTCCGCTTTGGGGGCCAGCAACAGTTGCCAGGGCAACCCTGGGCATGGCAGGGGGCTTAAGGGGGCCAGGACCCGCCCACTTCCGCTTTGGGGGCTAGCAATAGTAGCCAGGGTAACCCTGGGCATGGCAGGGGGCTTAAGGGGGCCTGGACCCGCCCACTTCCGCTTTGGAAGGCCAGCAACAGTTGCCAGGGCAACACTGGGCATGGCAGGGGGCTTAAGGGGGCCTGGACCCGCCCACTTCCGCTTTGGGGCCAGCAACAGTTGCCAATGCAACCCTGGGCATGGCAGGGGGCTTAAGGGGGCCTGGACCCGCCCACTTCCGCTTTGGGGGCCAGCAACAGTTGCCAGGGCAACCCTGGGCATGGCAGGGGGCTTAAGGGGGCCTGGACCCGCCCACTTCCGCTTTGGGGGCCAGCAACAGTAGCCAGGGCAACCCTGGGCATGGCAGGGGGCTTAAGGGGGCCAGGACCCGCCCACTTCCGCTTTGGGGGCCAGCAACAGTAGCCAGGGCAACCCTGGCCATGGCAGGGGGCTTAAGGGGGCCTTGACCCGCCCACTTCCGCTTTGGGGGCCAGCAACAGTTGCCAGGGCAACACTGGGCATGGCAGGGGGCTTAAGGGGGCCAGGACCCGCCCACTTCCGCTTTGGGGGCCAGCAACAGTAGCCATGGCAACCCTGGGCATGGCAGGGGGCTTAAGGGGGCCTGGACCCGCCCACTTCCGCTTTGGGGGCCAGCAACAGTTGCCAGGGCAACACTGGGCATGGCAGGGGGCTTAAGGGGGCCTGGACCCGCCCACTTCCGCTTTGGGGGCCGGCAACAGTTGCCAGGGCAACCCTGGGCATGGCAGTGGGCTTAAGGGGGCCTGGACCCGCCCACTTCCGCTTTGGGGGCCGGCAACAGTTGCCAGGACAACCCTGGGCATGGCAGGGGGCTTAAGGGGGCCTGGACCCGCCCACTTCCGCTTTGGGGGCCAGCAACAGTTGCCAGGGCAACCCTGGGCATGGCAGGGGGCTTAAGGGGGCCAGGACCCGCCCACTTCCGCTTTGGGGGCCAGCAACAGTTGCCAGGGCAACCCTGGGCATGGCCGGGGGCTTAAGGGCGCCTGGACCCGCCCACTTCCGCTTTGGGGGCCAGCAACAGTTGCCAGGGCAACCCTGGGGATGGCAGGGGGCTTAAGGGCGCCTGGACCCGCCCACTTCCGCTTTGGGGGCCAGCAACAGTTGCCAGGGCAACCCTGGGCATGGCAGGGGGCTTAAGGGGGCCTGGACCCACCCACTTCCGCTTTGGGGCCAGCAACAGTTGCCAGGGCAACCCTGGGCAAGGCAGGGGGCTTAAGGGCGCCTGGACCCGCCCACTTCCGCTTTGGGGGCCAGCAACAGTTGCCAGGGCAACCCTGGGCATGGCAGGGGGCTTAAGGGGGCCTGGACCCGCCCACTTCCGCTTTGGGGGCCAGCAACAGTTGCCAGGGCAACCCTGTGCATGGCAGGGGGCTTAAGGGGGCCAGGACCCGCCCACTTCCGCTTTGGGGGCTAGCAACAGTAGCCAGGGCAACCCTGGGCATGGCAGGGGGCTTAAGGGGGCCTGGACCCGCCCACTTCCGCTTTGGAAGGCCAGCAACAGTTGCCAGGGCAACACTGGGCATGGCAGGGGGCTTAAGGGGGCCTGGACCCGCCCACTTCCGCTTTGGGGCCAGCAACAGTTGCCAGTGCAACCCTGGGCATGGCAGGGGGCTTAAGGGGGCCTGGACCCAACCACTTCCGCTTTGGGGGCCAGCAACAGTTGCCAGGGCAACCCTGGGCATGGCAGGGGGCTTAAGGGGGCCTGGAGCCGCCCACTTCCGCTTTGGGGGCCAGCAAAAGTTGCCAGGGCAACACTGGGCATGGCAGGGGGCTTAATGGGGCCTGGACCCGCCCACTTCCGCTTTGGGGGCCAGCAACAGTTGCCAGGGCAACCCTGGGCATGGCAGGGGGCTTAAGGGGGCCAGGTCCCGCCCACTTCTGCTTTGGGGGCCAGCAACAGTTGCCAGGGCAACCGTGGGCATGGCAGGGGGCTTAAGGGGGCCTGGACTCGCCCACTTTCGCTTTGGGGGCCAGCAACAGTTGCCAGGGCAACACTGGGCATGGCAGGGGGCTTAAGGGGGCCTGGACCCGCCCACTTCAGCTTTGGGGGCCAGCAACAGTTGCCAGGGCAACTCTGGGCATGGCAGGGGGCTTAAGGGGGCCAGGACCCGCCCACTTCCGCTTTGGGGGCCAGCAACAGTTGCCAGGGCAACCCTGGGCAAGGCAGGGGGCTTAAGGGCGCCTGGACCCGCCCACTTCCGCTTTGGGGGCCAGCAACATTTGCCAGGGCAACCCTGGGCATGGAAGTTGGCTTAAGGGCGCCTGGACCCGCCCACTTCCGCTTTGAGGGCCAGCAACAGTTGCCAGGGCAACCCTGGGCATGGCAGGGGGCTTAAGGGCTTATGGGCGCCTGGACCCGCCCACTTCCGCTTTGGGGGCCAGCAACAGTTGCCAGGGCAACCCTGGGGATGGCAGGGGGCTTAAGGGCGCCTGGACCCGCCCACTTCCGCTTTGGGGGCCAGCAACAGTTGCCAGGGCAACCCTGGGCATGGCAGGGGGCTTAAGAGGGCCAGGACCCGCCCACTTCCGCTTTGGGGGCCAGCAACAGTTGCCAGGGCAACCCTGGGCATGGCCGGGGGCTTAAGGGCGCCTGGACCCGCCCACTTCCGCGTTGGGGGCCAGAAACAGTTGCCAGGGCAACCCTGGGGATGGCAGGGGGCTTAAGAGCGCCTGGACCCGCCCACTTCCGCTTTGGTGGCCAGCAACAGTTGCCAGGGCAACCCTGGGCATGGCAGGGGGCTTAAGGGGGCCTGGACCCACCCACTTCCGCTTTGGGGCCAGCAACAGTTGCCAGGGCAACCCTGGGCAAGGCAGGGGGCTTAAGGGCGCCTGGACCCGCCCACTTCCGCTTTGGGGGCCAGCAACAGTTGCCAGGGCAACCCTGGGCATGGCAGGGGGCTTAAGGGGGCCTGGACCCGCCCACTTCCGCTTTGGGGGCCAGCAACAGTTGCCAGGGCAACCCTGGGCATGGCAGGGGGCTTAAGGGGGCCAGGACCCGCCCACTTCCGCTTTGGGGGCTAGCAACAGTAGCCAGGGTAACCCTGGGCATGGCAGGGGGCTTAAGGGGGCCTGGACCCGCCCACTTCCGCTTTGGAAGGCCAGCAACAGTTGCCAGGGCAACACTGGGCATGGCAGGGGGCTTAAGGGGGCCTGGACCCGCCCACTTCCGCTTTGGGGCCAGCAACAGTTGCCAGTGCAACCCTGGGCATGGCAGGGGGCTTAAGGGGGCCTGGACCCGCCCACTTCCGCTTTGGGGGCCAGCAACAGTTGCCAGGGCAACCCTGGGCATGGCAGGGGGCTTAAGGGGGCCTGGACCCGCCCACTTCCGCTTTGGGGGCCAGCAACAGTAGCCAGGGCAACCCTGGGCATGGCAGGGGGCTTAAGGGGGCCAGGACCCGCCCACTTCCGCTTTGGGGGCCAGCAACAGTAGCCAGGGCAACCCTGGGCATGGCAGGGGGCTTAAGGGGGCCTGGACCCGCCCACTTCCGCTTTGGGGGCCAGCAACAGTTGCCAGGGCAACACTGGGCATGGCAGGGGGCTTAAGGGGGCCTGGACCCGCCCACTTCCGCTTTGGGGGCCAGCAACAGTTGCCAGGGCAACACTGGGCATGGCAGTGGGCTTAAGGGGGCCTGGACCCGCCCACTTCCGCTTTGGGGGCCAGCAACAGTTGCCAGGGCAACCCTGGGCATGGCAGTGGGCTTAAGGGGGCCTGGACCCGCCCACTTCCGCTTTGGGGGCCAGCAACAGTTGCCAGGGCAACCCTGGGCATGGCAGGGGGCTTAAGGGGGCCTGGACCCGCCCACTTCCGCTTTGGGGGCCAGCAACAGTTGCCAGGGCAACCCTGGGCATGGCAGGGGGCTTAAGGGGGCCAGGACCCGCCCACTTCCGCTTTGGGGGCAAGCAACAGTTGCCAGGGCAACCCTGGGCATGGCAGGGGGCTTAAGGGCGCCTGGACCCGCCCACGTCCGCTTTGGGGGCCAGCAACAGTTGCCAGGGCAACCCTGGGGATGGCAGGGGGCCTAAGGGGGCCTGGACCCGCCCACTTCCACTTTGGGGGCCAGCAACAGTAGCCAGGGCAACCCTGGGCATGGCAGGGGGCTTAGGGGGGCCTGGACCCGCCCACTTCCGCTTTGGGGGCCAGCAACAGTTGCCAGGGCAACACTGGGCATGGCAGGGGGCTTAAGGGGGCCTGGACCCGCCCACTTCCTCTTTGGAGGCCAGCAACAGTTGCCAGGGCAACACTGGGCATGGCAGGGGGCTTAAGGGGGCCTGGACCCGCCCACTTCCGCTTTGGGGGCCAGCAACAGTTGCCAGGGCAACCCTGGGCATGGCAGGGGGCTTAAGGGGGCCAGGACCCGCCCACTTCCGCTTTGGGGGCCAGCAACAGTTGCCAGGGCAACCCTGGGCATGGCAGGGGGCTTAAGGGGGCCTGGACCCGCCCACTTCCGCTTTGGGGGCCAGCAACAGTTGCCAGGGAAACCCTGGGCATGGCAGGGGGCTTAAGGGGGCCAGGACCCGCCCACTTCCGCTTTGGGGGCCAGCAACAGTTGCCAGGGCAACCCTGGGGATGGCAGGGGGCTTAAGGGCGCCTTGACCCGCACACTTCCGCTTTGGGGGCCAGCAACAGTTGCCAGGGCAACCCTGGGCATGGCAGGGGGCTTAAGGGGGCCTGGACCCACCCACTTCCGCTTTGGGGGCCAGCAATAGTTGCCAGGGCAACCCTGGGCAAGGCAGGGGGCTTAAGGGCGCCTGGACCCGCCCACTTCCGCTTTGAGGGCCAGCAACAGTTGCCAGGGCAACCCTGGGCATGGCAGGGGGCTTAAGGGGGCCAGGACCCGCCCACTTCCGCTTTGGGGGCCAGCAACAGTTGCCAGGGCAACCCTGGGCATGGCCGGGGGCTTAAGGGCGCCTGGACCCGCCCACTTCCGCTTTGGGGGCCAGCAACAGTTGCCAGGGCAACCCTGGGGATGGCAGGGGGCTTAAGGGCGCCTTGACCCGCACACTTCCGCTTTGGGGGCCAGCAACAGTTGCCAGGGCAACCCTGGGCATGGCAGGGGGCTTAAGGGGGCCTGGACCCACCCACTTCCGCTTTGGGGCCAGCAATAGTTGCCAGGGCAACCCTGGGCAAGGCAGGGGGCTTAAGGGCGCCTGGACCCGCCCACTTCCGCTTTGAGGGCCAGCAACAGTTGCCAGGGCAACCCTGGGCATGGCAGGGGGCTTAAGGGGGCCTGGACCCGCCCACTTCCGCTTTGGGGGCCAGCAACAGTTGCCAGGGCAACCCTGGGCATGGCAGGGGGCTTAAGGGGGCCAGGACCCGCCCACTTCCGCTTTGGGGGCCAGCAACAGTAGCCAGGGCAACCCTGGGCATGGCAGGGGGCTTAAGGGGGCCAGGACCCACCCACTTCCGCTTTGGGGGCCAGCAACAGTTGCCAGGGCAACCCTGGGCATGGCAGTGGGCTTAAGGGGGCCTGGACCCGCCCACTTCCGCTTTGGGGGCCAGCAACAGTAGCCAGGGCAACCCTGGGCATGGCAGGGGGCTTAGGGGGGCCTGGACCCGCCCACTTCCGCTTTGGGGGCCAGCAACAGTTGCCAGGGCAACACTGGGCATGGCAGGGGGCTTAAGGGGGCCTGGACCCGCCCACTTCCTCTTTGGGGGCCAGCAACAGTTGCCAGGGCAACACTGGGCATGGCAGGGGGCTTAAGGGGGCCTGGACCCGCCCACTTCCGCTTTAAGGGCCAGCAACAGTTGCCAGGGCAACCCTGGGGATGGCAGGGGGCTTAAGGGCGCCTGGACCTGCCCACTTCCGCTTTGGGGGCCAGCAACAGTTGCCAGGGCAACCCTGGGCATGGCAGGGGGCTTAATGGGGCCTGGACCCACCCACTTCCGCTTTGGGGCCAGCAACAGTTGCCAGGGCAACCCTGGGCAAGGCAGGGGGCTTAAGGGCGCCTGGACCCGCCCACTTCCGCTTTGGGGGCCAGCAACAGTTGCCAGGGCAACCCTGGGCAAGGCAGGGGGCTTAAGGGCGCCTGGACCCGCCCACTTCTGCTTTGGGGGCCAGCAACAGTTGCCAGGGCAACCCTGGGCATGGCAGGGGGCTTAAGGGGGCCTGGACCCGCCCACTTCCGCTTTGGGGGCCAGCAACAGTTGCCAGGGCAACCCTGGGCATGGCAGGGGGCTTAAGGGGGCCAGGACCCGCCCACTTCCGCTTTGGGGGCCATCAACAGTAGCCAGGGCAACCCTGGGCATGGCAGGGGGCTTAAGGGGGCCAGGACCCGCCCACTTCCGCTTTGGGGGCCAGCAACAGTAGCCATGGCAACCCTGGACATGGCAGGGGGCTTAAGGGGGCCTGGACCCGCCCACTTCCGCTTTGGGGGCCAGCAACAGTTGCCAGGGCAACACTGGGCATGGCAGGGGGCTTAAGGGGGCCTGGACCCGCCCACTTCCGCTTTGGGGGCCGGCAACAGTTGCCAGGGCAACCCTGGGCATGGCAGTGGGCTTAAGGGGTCCTGGACCCGCCCACTTCCGCTTTGGGGGCCGGAAACAGTTGCCAGGACAACCCTGGGCATGGCAGGGGGCTTAAGGGGGCCAGGACCCGCCCACTTCCGCTTTGGGGGCCAGCAACAGTAGCCATGGCAACCCTGGACATGGCAGGGGGCTTAAGGGGGCCTGGACCCGCCCACTTCCGCTTTGGGGGCCAGCAACAGTTGCCAGGGCAACACTGGGCATGGCAGGGGGCTTAAGGGGGCCTGGACCCGCCCACTTCCGCTTTGGGGGCCGGCAACAGTTGCCAGGGCAACCCTGGGCATGGCAGGGGGCTTAAGGGGGCCAGGTCCCGCCCACTTCCGCTTTGGGGGCCAGCAACAGTTGCCAGGGCAACACTGGGCATGGCAGGGGGCTTAAGGGGGCCTGGACCCGCCCACTTCCGCTTTGGGGGCCAGCAACAGTTGCCAGGGCAACTCTGGGCATGGCAGGGGGCTTAAGGGGGCCAGGACCCGCCCACTTCCGCTTTGGGGGCCAGCAACAGTTGCCAGGGCAACCCTGGGCAAGGCAGGGGGCTTAAGGGCGCCTGGACCCGCCCACTTCCGCTTTGGGGGCCAGCAACATTTGCCAGGGCAACCCTGGGCATGGCAGTTGGCTTAAGGGCACCTGGACCCGCCCACTTCCGCTTTGAGGGCCAGCAACAGTTGCCAGGGCAACCCTGGGCATGGCAGGGGGGCTTAAGGGCTTAAGGGCGCCTGGACCCGCCCACTTCCGCTTTGGGGGCCAGCAACAGTTGCCAGGGCAACCCTGGGGATGGCAGGGGGCTTAAGGGCGCCTGGACCCGCCCACTTCCGCTTTGGGGGCCAGCAACAGTTGCCAGGGCAACCCTGGGCATGGCAGGGGGCTTAAGGGGGCCTAGACCCACCCACTTCCGCTTTGGGGGCCAGCAACAGTAGCCAGGGCAACCCTGGGCATGGCAGGGGGCTTAAGGGGGCCTGGACCCGCCCACTTCCGCTTTGGGGGCCAGCAACAGTTGCCAGGGCAACCCTGGGCATGGCAGGGGGCTTAAGGGGGCCAGGACCCGCCCACTTCCGCTTTGGGGGCCAGCAACAGTAGCCAGGGCAACCCTGGGCATGGCAGGGGGCTTAAGGGGGCCTGGACCCGCCCACTTCCTCTTTGGGGGCCAGCAACAGTTGCCAGGGCAACACTGGGCATGGCAGGGGGCTTAAGGGGGCCTGGACCCGCCCACTTCCGCTTTGGGGGCCAGCAACAGTTGCCAGGGCAACCCTGGGCATGGCAGTGGGCTTAAGGGGGCCTGGACCCGCCCACTTCCGCTTTGGGGGCCAGCAACAGTTGCCAGGGCAACCCTGGGCATGGCAGTGGGCTTAAGGGCGCCTGGACCCGCCCACTTCCGCTTTGGGGCCAGCAACAGTTACCATGGCAACCCTGGGCAAGCAGGGGGCTTAAGGGCGCCTGGACCCGCCCACTTCCGCTTTGGGGGCCAGCAACAGTTGCCAGGGCAACCCTGGGCATGGCAGTGGGCTTAAGGGGGCCTGGACCCGCCCACTTCCGCTTTGAGGGCCAGCAACAGTTGCCAGGGCAACCCTGGGCATGGCAGGGGGCTTAAGGGGGCCTGGACCCGCCCACTTCCGCTTTGGGGGCCAGCAACAGTTGCCAGGGCAACCCTGGGCATGGCAGGGGGCTTAAGGGCGCCTGGACCCGCCCACGTCCGCTTTGGGGGCCAGCAACAGTTGCCAGGGCAACCCTGGGGATGGCAGGGGGCTTAAGGGGGCCTGGACCCGCCCACTTCCGCTTTGGGGGCCAGTAACAGTAGCCAGGGCAACCCTGGGCATGGCAGGGGGCTTAGGGGGGCCTAGACCCGCCCACTTCCGCTTTGGGGGCCAGCAACAGTTGCCAGGGCAACACTGGGCATGGCAGGGGGCTTAAGGGGGCCTGGACCCGCCCACTTCCTCTTTGGGGGCCAGCAACAGTTGCCAGGGCAACACTGGGCATGGCAGGGGGCTTAAGGGGGCCTGGACCCGCCCACTTCCGCTTTGGGGGCCAGCAACAGTTGCCAGGGCAACCCTGGGCATGGCAGGGGGCTTAAGGGGGGCAGGACCCGCCCACTTCCGCTTTGGGGGCCAGCAACAGTTGCCAGGGCAACCCTGGGCATGGCAGGGGGCTTAAGGGCGCCTGGACCCGCCCACTTCCGCTTTGGGGGCCAGCAACAGTTGCCAGTGCAACCCTGGGCATGGCAGGGGGCTTAAGGGGGCCTGGACCCAACCACTTCCGCTTTGGGGGCCAGCAACAGTTGCCAGGGCAACCCTGGGCATGGCAGGGGGCTTAAGGGGGCCTGGAGCCGCCCACTTCCGCTTTGGGGGCCAGCAAAAGTTGCCAGGGCAACACTGGGCATGGCAGGGGGCTTAAGGGGGCCTGGACCCGCCCACTTCCGCTTTGGGGGCCAGCAACAGTTGCCAGGGCAACCCTGGGCATGGCAGGGGGCTTAAGGGGGCCAGGTCCCGCCCACTTCCGCTTTGGGGGCCAGCAACAGTTGCCAGGGCAACACTGGGCATGGCAGGGGGCTTAAGGGGGCCTGGACCCGCCCACTTCCGCTTTGGGGGCCAGCAACAGTTGCCAGGGCAACTCTGGGCATGGCAGGGGGCTTAAGGGGGCCAGGACCCGCCCACTTCCGCTTTGGGGGCCAGCAACAGTTGCCAGGGCAACCCTGGGCAAGGCAGGGGGCTTAAGGGCGCCTGGACCCGCCCACTTCCGCTTTGGGGGCCAGCAACATTTGCCAGGGCAACCCTGGGCATGGCAGTTGGCTTAAGGGCACCTGGACCCGCCCACTTCCGCTTTGAGGGCCAGCAACAGTTGCCAGGGCAACCCTGGGCATGGCAGGGGGCTTAAGGGCTTAAGGGCGCCTGGACCCGCCCACTTCCGCTTTGGGGGCCAGCAACAGTTGCCAGGGCAACCCTGGGGATGGCAGGGGGCTTAAGGGCGCCTGGACCCGCCCACTTCCACTTTGGGGGCCAGCAACAGTTGCCAGGGCAACCCTGGGCATGGCAGGGGGCTTAAGGGGGCCTAGACCCACCCACTTCCGCTTTGGGGGCCAGCAACAGTAGCCAGGGCAACCCTGGGCATGGCAGGGGGCTTAAGGGGGCCTGGACCCGCCCACTTCCGCTTTGGGGGCCAGCAACAGTTGCCAGGGCAACCCTGGGCATGGCAGGGGGCTTAAGGGGGCCAGGACCCGCCCACTTCCGCTTTGGGGGCCAGCAACAGTAGCCAGGGCAACCCTGGGCATGGCAGGGGGCTTAAGGGGGCCTGGACCCGCCCACTTCCTCTTTGGGGGCCAGCAACAGTTGCCAGGGCAACACTGGGCATGGCAGGGGGCTTAAGGGGGCCTGGACCCGCCCACTTCCGCTTTGGGGGCCAGCAACAGTTGCCAGGGCAACCCTGGGCATGGCAGTGGGCTTAAGGGGGCCTGGACCCGCCCACTTCCGCTTTGGGGGCCAGCAACAGTTGCCAGGGCAACCCTGGGCATGGCAGTGGGCTTAAGGGCGCCTGGACCCGCCCACTTCCGCTTTGGGGCCAGCAACAGTTGCCAGGGCAACCCTGGGCAAGGCAGGGGGCTTAAGGGCGCCTGGACCCGCCCACTTCCGCTTTGGGGGCCAGCAACAGTTGCCAGGGCAACCCTGGGCATGGCAGTGGGCTTAAGGGGGCCTGGACCCGCCCACTTCCGCTTTGAGGGCCAGCAACAGTTGCCAGGGCAACCCTGGGCATGGCAGGGGGCTTAAGGGGGCCTGGACCCGCCCACTTCCGCTTTGGGGGCCAGCAACAGTTGCCAGGGCAACCCTGGGCATGGCAGGGGGCTTAAGGGGGGCAGGACCCGCCCACTTCCGCTTTGGGGGCCAGCAACAGTTGCCAGGGCAACCCTGGGCATGGCAGGGGGCTTAAGGGCGCCTGGACCCGCCCACTTCCGCTTTGGGGGCCAGCAACAGTTGCCAGGGCAACCCTGGGGATGGCAGGGGGCTTAAGGGCGCCTGGACCCGCCCACTTCCGCTTTGGGGGCAAGCAACAGTTGCCAGGGCAACCCTGGGCATGGCAGGGGGCTTAAGGGGGCCTGGACCCACCCACTTCCGCTTTGGGGCCAGCAACAGTTGCCAGGGCAACCCTGGGCAAGGCAGGGGGCTTAAGGGCGCCTGGACCCGCCCACTTCCGCTTTGGGGGCCAGCAACAGTTGCCAGGGCAACCCTGGGCATGGCAGGGGGCTTAAGGGGGCCTGGACCCACCCACTTCCGCTTTGGGGGCCAGCAACAGTTGCCAGGGCAACCCTGGGCATGGCAGGGGGCTTAAGGGGGCCAGGACCCGCCCACTTCCGCTTTGGGGGCCAGCAACAGTAGCCAGGGCAACCCTGGGCATGGCAGGGGGCTTAAGGGGGCCAGGACCCGCCCACTTCCGCTTTGGGGGCCAGCAACAGTAGCCAGGGCAACCCTGGGCATGGCAGGGGGCTTAAGGGGGCCTGGACCCGCCCACTTCCGCTTTGGGGGCCAGCAACAGTTGCCAGGGCAACACTGGGCATGGCATGGGGCTTAAGGGGGCCTGGACCCGCCCACTTCCGCTTTGGGGGCCAGCAACAGTTGCCAGGGCAACCCTGGGCATGGCAGGGGGCTTAAGGGGGCCTGGACCCGCCCACTTCCGCTTTGGGGGCCAGCAACAGTTGCCAGGGCAACCCTGGGCATGGCAGGGGGCTTAAGGGGGCCAGGACCCGCCCACTTCCGCTTTGGGGGCCAGCAACAGTTGCCAGGGCAACCCTGGGCATGGCAGGGGGCTTAAGGGCGCCTGGACCCGCCCACGTCCGCTTTGGGGGCCAGCAACAGTTGCCAGGGCAACCCTGGGGATGGCAGGGGGCTTAAGGGGGCCTGGACCCGCCCACTTCCGCTTTGGGGGCCAGTAACAGTAGCCAGGGCAACCCTGGGCATGGCAGGGGGCTTAGGGGGGCCTAGACCCGCCCACTTCCGCTTTGGGGGCCAGCAACAGTTGCCAGGGCAACACTGGGCATGGCAGGGGGCTTAAGGGGGCCTGGACCCGCCCACTTCCTCTTTGGGGGCCAGCAACAGTTGCCAGGGCAACACTGGGCATGGCAGGGGGCTTAAGGGGGCCTGGACCCGCCCACTTCCGCTTTGGGGGCCAGCAACAGTTGCCAGGGCAACCCTGGGCATGGCAGGGGGCTTAAGGGGGGCAGGACCCGCCCACTTCCGCTTTGGGGGCCAGCAACAGTTGCCAGGGCAACCCTGGGCATGGCAGGGGGCTTAAGGGCGCCTGGACCCGCCCACTTCCGCTTTGGGGGCCAGCAACAGTTGCCAGGGCAACCCTGGGGATGGCAGGGGGCTTAAGGGCGCCTGGACCCGCCCACTTCCGCTTTGGGGGCCAGCAACAGTTGCTAGGGCAACCCTGGGCATGGCAGGGGGCTTAAGGGGGCTTAAGGGGGCCTGGACCCACCCACTTCAGCTTTGGGGCCAGCAACAGTTGCCAGGGCAACCCTGGGCAAGGCAGGGGGCTTAAGGGCGCCTGGACCCGCCCACTTCCGCTTTGGGGGCCAGCAACAGTTGCCAGGGCAACCCTGGGCAAGGCAGGGGGCTTAAGGGCGCCTGGACCCGCCCACTTCCGCTTTGGGGGCCAGCAACAGTTGCCAGGGCAACCCTGGGCATGGCAGGGGGCTTAAGGGGGCCTGGACCCACCCACTTCCGCTTTGGGGGCCAGCAACAGTTTCCAGGGCAACCCTGGGCATGGCAGGGGGCTTAAGGGGGCCAGAACCCGCCCACTTCCGCTTTGGGGGCCAGCAACAGTAGCCAGGGCAACCCTGGGCATGGCAGGGGGCTTAAGAGGGCCAGGACCCGCCCACTTCCGCTTTGGGGGCCAGCAACAGTTGCCAGGGCAACCCTGGGCATGGCAGGGGGCTTAAGGGGGCCTGGACCCGCCCACTTCCGCTTTGGGTGCCAGCAACAGTTGCCAGGGCAACCCTGGGCATGGCAGGGGGCTTAAGGGGGGCAGGACCCGCCCACTTCCGCTTTGGGGGCCAGCAACAGTTGCCAGGGCAACCCTGGGCATGGCAGGGGGCTTAAGGGCGCCTGGACCCGCCCACTTCCGCTTTGGGGGCCAGCAACAGTTGCCAGGGCAACCCTGGGGATGGCAGGGGGCTTAAGGGCGCCTGGACCCGCCCACTTCCGCTTTGGGGGCCAGCAACAGTTGCCAGGGCAACCCTGGGCATGGCAGGGGGCTTAAGGGGGCCTGGACCAACCCACTTCAGCTTTGGGGCCAGCAACAGTTGCCAGGGCAACCCTGGGCAAGGCAGGGGGCTTAAGGGCGCCTGGACCCGCCCACTTCCGCTTTGGGGGCCAGCAACAGTTGCCAGGGCAACCCTGGGCAAGGCAGGGGGCTTAAGGGCGCCTGGACCCGCCCACTTCCGCTTTGGGGGCCAGCAACAGTTGCCAGGGCAACCCTGGGCATGGCAGGGGGCTTAAGGGGGCCTGGACCCGCCCACTTCCGCTTTGGGGGCCAGCAACAGTTGCCAGGGCAACCCTGGGCATGGCAGGGGGCTTAAGGGGGCCAGGACCCGCCCACTTCCGCTTTGGGGGCCAGCAACAGTAGCCAGGGCAACCCTGGGCATGGCAGGGGGCTTAAGGGGGCCAGGACCCGCCCACTTCCGCTTTGGGGGCCAGCAACAGTAGCCAGGGCAACCCTGGGCATGGCAGGGGGCTTAAGGGGGCCTGGACCCGCCCACTTCCGCTTTGGGGGCCAGCAACAGTTGCCAGGGCAACACTGGGCATGGCAGGGGGCTTAAGGGGGCCTGGACCCGCCCACTTCCGCTTTGGGGGCCAGCAACAGTTGCCAGGGCAACACTGGGCATGGCAGGGGGCTTAAGGGGGCCTGGACCCGCCCACTTCCGCTTTGGGGGCCAGCAACACTTGCCAGGGCAACCCTGGGCATGGCAGTGGGCTTAAGGGGGCCTGGACCCGCCCACTTCCGCTTTGGGGGCCAGCAACAGTTGCCAGGGCAACCCTGGGCATGGCAGTGGGCTTAAAGGCGCCTGGACCCGCCCACTTCCGCTTTGGGGGCCAGCAACAGTTGCCAGGGCAACCCTGGGCATGGCAGGGGGCTTAAGGGGGCCAGGACCCGCCCACTTCCGCTTTGGGGGCCAGCAACAGTAGCCAGGGCAACCCTGGGCATGGCAGGGGGATTAAGGGGGCCAGGACCCGCCCACTTCCGCTTTGGGGGCCAGCAACAGTAGCCAGGGCAACCCTGGGCATGGCAGGGGGCTTAAGGGGGCCTGGACCCGCCCACTTCCGCTTTGGGGGCCAGCAACAGTTGCCAGGGCAACCCTGGGCATGGCAGTGGGCTTAAGGGCGCCTGGACCCGCCCACTTCCGCTTTGGGGCCAGCAACAGTTGCCAGGGCAACCCTGGGCAAGGCAGGGGGCTTAAGGGCGCCTGGACCCGCCCACTTTCGCTTTGGGGGCCAGCAACAGTTGCCAGGGCAACCCTGGGCATGGCAGTGGGCTTAAGGGGGCCTGGACCCGCCCACTTCCGCTTTGAGGGCCAGCAACAGTTGCCAGGGCAACCCTGGGCATGGCAGGGGGCTTAAGGGGGCCTGGACCCGCCCACTTCCGCTTTGGGGGCCAGCAACAGTTGCCAGGGCAACCCTGGGCATGGCAGGGGGCTTAAGGGGGGCAGGACCCGCCCACTTCCGCTTTGGGGGCCAGCAACAGTTGCCAGGGCAACCCTGGGCATGGCAGGGGGCTTAAGGGCGCCTGGACCCGCCCACTTCCGCTTTGGGGGCCAGCAACAGTTGCCAGGGCAACCCTGGGGATGGCAGGGGGCTTAAGGGCGCCTGGACCCGCCCACTTCCGCTTTGGGGGCAAGCAACAGTTGCCATGGCAACCCTGGGCATGGCAGGGGGCTTAAGGGGGCCTGGACCCACCCACTTCCGCTTTGGGGCCAGCAACAGTTGCCAGGGCAACCCTGGGCAAGGCAGGGGGCTTAAGGGCGCCTGGACCCGCCCACTTCCGCTTTGGGGGCCAGCAACAGTTGCCAGGGCAACCCTGGGCATGGCAGGGGGCTTAAGGGGGCCTGGACCCACCCACTTCCGCTTTGGGGGCCAGCAACAGTTGCCAGGGCAACCCTGGGCATGGCAGGGGGCTTAAGGGGGCCAGGACCCGCCCACTTCCGCTTTGGGGGCCAGCAACAGTAGCCAGGGCAACCCTGGGCATGGCAGGGGGCTTAAGGGGGCCAGGACCCGCCCACTTCCGCTTTGGGGGCCAGCAACAGTAGCCAGGGCAACCCTGGGCATGGCAGGGGGCTTAAGGGGGCCTGGACCCGCCCACTTCCGCTTTGGGGGCCAGCAACAGTTGCCAGGGCAACACTGGGCATTGCAGGGGGCTTAAGGGGGCCTGGACCCGCCCACTTCCGCTTTGGGGGCCAGCAACAGTTGCCAGGGCAACCCTGGGCATGGCAGGGGGCTTAAGGGGGCCTGGACCCGCCCACTTCCGCTTTGGGGGCCAGCAACAGTTGCCAGGGCAACCCTGGGCATGGCAGGGGGCTTAAGGGGGCCAGGACCCGCCCACTTCCGCTTTGGGGGCCAGCAACAGTTGCCAGGGCAACCCTGGGCATGGCAGGGGGCTTAAGGGCGCCTGGACCCGCCCACGTCCGCTTTGGGGTCCAGCAACAGTTGCCAGGGCAACCCTGGGGATGGCAGGGGGCTTAAGGGGGCCTGGACCCGCCCACTTCCGCTTTGGGGGCCAGTAACAGTAGCCAGGGCAACCCTGGGCATGGCAGGGGGCTTAGGGGGGCCTAGACCCGCCCACTTCCGCTTTGGGGGCCAGCAACAGTTGCCAGGGCAACACTGGGCATGGCAGGGGGCTTAAGGGGGCCTGGACCCGCCCACTTCCTCTTTGGGGGCCAGCAACAGTTGCCAGGGCAACACTGGGCATGGCAGGGGGCTTAAGGGGGCCTGGACCCGCCCACTTCCGCTTTGGGGGCCAGCAACAGTTGCCAGGGCAACCCTGGGCATGGCAGTGGGCTTAAGGGGGCCTGGACCCGCCCACTTCCGCTTTGGGGGCCAGCAACAGTTGCCAGGGCAACCCTGGGCATGGCAGGGGGCTTAAGGGGGGCAGGACCCGCCCACTTCCGCTTTGGGGGCCAGCAACAGTTGCCAGGGCAACCCTGGGCATGGCAGGGGGCTTAAGGGCGCCTGGACCCGCCCACTTCCGCTTTGGGGGCCAGCAACAGTTGCCAGGGCAACCCTGGGGATGGCAGGGGGCTTAAGGGCGCCTGGACCCGCCCACTTCCGCTTTGGGGGCCAGCAACAGTTGCTAGGGCAACCCTGGGCATGGCAGGGGGCTTAAGGGGGCTTAAGGGGGCCTGGACCCACCCACTTCAGCTTTGGGGCCAGCAACAGTTGCCAGGGCAACCCTGGGCAAGGCAGGGGGCTTAAGGGGGCCAGGTCCCGCCCACTTCCGCTTTGGGGGCCAGCAACAGTAGCCAGGGCAACCCTGGGCATGGCAGGGGGATTAAGGGGGCCAGGACCCGCCCACTTCCGCTTTGGGGGCCAGCAACAGTTGCCAGGGCAACCCTGGGCATGGCAGGGGGCTTAAGGGGGCCAGGACCCGCCCACTTCCGCTTTGGGGGCCAGCAACAGTAGCCAGGGCAACCCTGGGCATGGCAGGGGGCTTAAGGGGGCCAGGACCCGCCCACTTCCGCTTTGGGGGCCAGCAACAGTAGCCAGGGCAACCCTGGGCATGGCAGGGGGATTAAGGGGGCCAGGACCCGCCCACTTCCGCTTTGGGGGCCAGCAACAGTAGCCAGGGCAACCCTGGGCATGGCAGGGGGCTTAAGGGGGCCTGGACCCGCCCACTTCCGCTTTGGGGGCCAGCAACAGTTGCCAGGGCAACCCTGGGCATGGCAGTGGGCTTAAGGGCGCCTGGACCCGCCCACTTCCGCTTTGGGGCCAGCAACAGTTGCCAGGGCAACCCTGGGCAAGGCAGGGGGCTTAAGGGCGCCTGGACCCGCCCACTTCCGCTTTGGGGGCCAGCAACAGTTGCCAGGGCAACCCTGGGCATGGCAGTGGGCTTAAGGGGGCCTGGACCCGCCCACTTCCGCTTTGAGGGCCAGCAACAGTTGCCAGGGCAACCCTGGGCATGGCAGGGGGCTTAAGGGGGCCTGGACCCGCCCACTTCCGCTTTGGGGGCCAGCAACAGTTGCCAGGGCAACCCTGGGCATGGCAGGGGGCTTAAGGGGGGCAGGACCCGCCCACTTCCGCTTTGGGGGCCAGCAACAGTTGCCAGGGCAACCCTGGGCATGGCAGGGGGCTTAAGGGCGCCTGGACCCGCCCACTTCCGCTTTGGGGGCCAGCAACAGTTGCCAGGGCAACCCTGGGGATGGCAGGGGGCTTAAGGGCGCCTGGACCCGCCCACTTCCGCTTTGGGGGCAAGCAACAGTTGCCAGGGCAACCCTGGGCATGGCAGGGGGCTTAAGGGGGCCTGGACCCACCCACTTCCGCTTTGGGGCCAGCAACAGTTGCCAGGGCAACCCTGGGCAAGGCAGGGGGCTTAAGGGCGCCTGGACCCGCCCACTTCCGCTTTGGGGGCCAGCAACAGTTGCCAGGGCAACCCTGGGCATGGCAGGGGGCTTAAGGGGGCCTGGACCCACCCACTTCCGCTTTGGGGGCCAGCAACAGTTGCCAGGGCAACCCTGGGCATGGCAGGGGGCTTAAGGGGGCCAGGACCCGCCCACTTCCGCTTTGGGGGCCAGCAACAGTAGCCAGGGCAACCCTGGGCATGGCAGGGGGCTTAAGGGGGCCAGGACCCGCCCACTTCCGCTTTGGGGGCCAGCAACAGTAGCCAGGGCAACCCTGGGCATGGCAGGGGGCTTAAGGGGGCCTGGACCCGCCCACTTCCGCTTTGGGGGCCAGCAACAGTTGCCAGGGCAACACTGGGCATGGCAGGGGGCTTAAGGGGGCCTGGACCCGCCCACTTCCGCTTTGGGGGCCAGCAACAGTTGCCAGGGCAACCCTGGGCATGGCAGGGGGCTTAAGGGGGCCTGGACCCGCCCACTTCCGCTTTGGGGGCCAGCAACAGTTGCCAGGGCAACCCTGGGCATGGCAGGGGGCTTAAGGGGGCCAGGACCCGCCCACTTCCGCTTTGGGGGCCAGCAACAGTTGCCAGGGCAACCCTGGGCATGGCAGGGGGCTTAAGGGCGCCTGGACCCGCCCACGTCCGCTTTGGGGGCCAGCAACAGTTGCCAGGGCAACCCTGGGGATGGCAGGGGGCTTAAGGGGGCCTGGACCCGCCCACTTCCGCTTTGGGGGCCAGTAACAGTAGCCAGGGCAACCCTGGGCATGGCAGGGGGCTTAGGGGGGCCTAGACCCGCCCACTTCCGCTTTGGGGGCCAGCAACAGTTGCCAGGGCAACACTGGGCATGGCAGGGGGCTTAAGGGGGCCTGGACCCGCCCACTTCCTCTTTGGGGGCCAGCAACAGTTGCCAGGGCAACACTGGGCATGGCAGGGGGCTTAAGGGGGCCTGGACCCGCCCACTTCCGCTTTGGGGGCCAGCAACAGTTGCCAGGGCAACCCTGGGCATGGCAGTGGGCTTAAGGGGGCCTGGACCCGCCCACTTCCGCTTTGGGGGCCAGCAACAGTTGCCAGGGCAACCCTGGGCATGGCAGGGGGCTTAAGGGGGGCAGGACCCGCCCACTTCCGCTTTGGGGGCCAGCAACAGTTGCCAGGGCAACCCTGGGCATGGCAGGGGGCTTAAGGGCGCCTGGACCCGCCCACTTCCGCTTTGGGGGCCAGCAACAGTTGCCAGGGCAACCCTGGGGATGGCAGGGGGCTTAAGGGCGCCTGGACCCGCCCACTTCCGCTTTGGGGGCCAGCAACAGTTGCTAGGGCAACCCTGGGCATGGCAGGGGGCTTAAGGGGGCTTAAGGGGGCCTGGACCCACCCACTTCAGCTTTGGGGCCAGCAACAGTTGCCAGGGCAACCCTGGGCAAGGCAGGGGGCTTAAGGGCGCCTGGACCCGCCCACTTCCGCTTTGGGGGCCAGCAACAGTTGCCAGGGCAACCCTGGGCAAGGCAGGGGGCTTAAGGGCGCCTGGACCCGCCCACTTCCGCTTTGGGGGCCAGCAACAGTTGCCAGGGCAACCCTGGGCATGGCAGGGGGCTTAAGGGGGCCTGGACCCGCCCACTTCCGCTTTGGGGGCCAGCAACAGTTTCCAGGGCAACCCTGGGCATGGCAGGGGGCTTAAGGGGGCCAGAACCCGCCCACTTCCGCTTTGGGGGCCAGCAACAGTAGCCAGGGCAACCCTGGGCATGGCAGGGGGCTTAAGAGGGCCAGGACCCGCCCACTTCCGCTTTGGGGGCCAGCAACAGTTGCCAGGGCAACCCTGGGCATGGCAGGGGGCTTAAGGGGGCCTGGACCCGCCCACTTCCGCTTTGGGTGCCAGCAACAGTTGCCAGGGCAACCCTGGGCATGGCAGGGGGCTTAAGGGGGGCAGGACCTGCCCACTTCCGCTTTGGGGGCCAGCAACAGTTGCCAGGGCAACCCTGGGCATGGCAGGGGGCTTAAGGGCGCCTGGACCCGCCCACTTCCGCTTTGGGGCCAGCAACAGTTGCCAGGGCAACCCTGGGGATGGCAGGGGGCTTAAGGGCGCCTGGACCCGCCCACTTCCGCTTTGGGGGCCAGCAACAGTTGCCAGGGCAACCCTGGGCATGGCAGGGGGCTTAAGGGGCCTGGACCAACCCACTTCAGCTTTGGGGCCAGCAACAGTTGCCAGGGCAACCCTGGGCAAGGCAGGGGGCTTAAGGGCGCCTGGACCCGCCCACTTCCGCTTTGGGGCCAGCAACAGTTGCCAGGGCAACCCTGGGCAAGGCAGGGGGCTTAAGGGCGCCTGGACCCGCCCACTTCCGCTTTGGGGGCCAGCAACAGTTGCCAGGGCAACCCTGGGCATGGCAGGGGGCTTAAGGGGGCCTGGACCCGCCCACTTCCGCTTTGGGGGCCAGCAACAGTTGCCAGGGCAACCCTGGGCATGGCAGGGGGCTTAAGGGGGCCAGGACCCGCCCACTTCCGCTTTGGGGGCCAGCAACAGTAGCCAGGGCAACCCTGGGCATGGCAGGGGGCTTAAGGGGGCCAGGACCCGCCCACTTCCGCTTTGGGGGCCAGCAACAGTAGCCAGGGCAACCCTGGGCATGGCAGGGGGCTTAAGGGGGCCTGGACCCGCCCACTTCCGCTTTGGGGGCCAGCAACAGTTGCCAGGGCAACACTGGGCATGGCAGGGGGCTTAAGGGGGCCTGGACCCGCCCACTTCCGCTTTGGGGGCCAGCAACAGTTGCCAGGGCAACACTGGGCATGGCAGGGGGCTTAAGGGGGCCTGGACCCGCCCACTTCCGCTTTGGGGGCCAGCAACACTTGCCAGGGCAACCCTGGGCATGGCAGTGGGCTTAAGGGGGCCTGGACCCGCCCACTTCCCGCTTTGGGGGCCAGCAACAGTTGCCAGGGCAACCCTGGGCATGGCAGTGGGCTTAAAGGCGCCTGGACCCGCCCACTTCCGCTTTGGGGGCCAGCAACAGTTGCCAGGGCAACCCTGGGCATGGCAGGGGGCTTAAGGGGGCCAGGACCCGCCCACTTCCGCTTTGGGGGCCAGCAACAGTAGCCAGGGCAACCCTGGGCATGGCAGGGGGATTAAGGGGGCCAGGACCCGCCCACTTCCGCTTTGGGGGCCAGCAACAGTAGCCAGGGCAACCCTGGGCATGGCAGGGGGCTTAAGGGGGCCTGGACCCGCCCACTTCCGCTTTGGGGGCCAGCAACAGTTGCCAGGGCAACCCTGGGCATGGCAGTGGGCTTAAGGGCGCCTGGACCCGCCCACTTCCGCTTTGGGGCCAGCAACAGTTGCCAGGGCAACCCTGGGCAAGGCAGGGGGCTTAAGGGCGCCTGGACCCGCCCACTTCCGCTTTGGGGGCCAGCAACAGTTGCAGGGCAACCCTGGGCATGGCAGTGGGCTTAAGGGGGCCTGGACCCGCCCACTTCCGCTTTGGGGGCCAGCAACAGTTGCCAGGGCAACCCTGGGCATGGCAGGGGGCTTAAGGGGGCCTGGACCCGCCCACTTCCGCTTTGGGGGCCAGCAACAATTGCCAGGGCAACCCTGGGCATGGCAGGGGGCTTACGGGGGGCAGCACCCGCCCACTTCCGCTTTGGGGGCCAGCAACAGTTGCCAGGGCAACCCTGGGCATGGCAGGGGGCTTAAGGGCGCCTGACCCGCCCACTTCCGCTTTGGGGGCCAGCAACAGTTGCCAGGGCAACCCTGGGGATGGCAGGGGGCTTAAGGGCGCCTGGACCCGCCCACTTCCGCTTTGGGGGCCAGCAACAGTTGCCAGGGCAACCCTGGGCATGGCAGGGGGCTTAAGGGGGACTGGACCCACCCACTTCAGCTTTGGGGCCAGCAACAGTTGCCAGGGCAACCCTGGGCAAGGCAGGGTGCTTAAGGGCGCCTGGACCCGCCCACTTCCGCTTTGGGGGGCAGCAACAGTTGCCAGGGCAACCCTGGGCAAGGAAGGGGGCTTAAGGCGCCTGGACCCGCCCACTTCCGCTTTGGGGGCCAGCAACAGTTGCCAGGGCAACCCTGGGCATGGCAGGGGGCTTAAGGGGGCCTGGACCGTCCACTACCGCTTTGGGGGCCAGCAACAGTTGCCAGGGCAACCCTGGGCATGGCAGGGGGCTTAAGGGGGCCAGGACCCGCCCACTTCCGCTTTGGGGGCCAGCAACAGTAGCCAGGGCAACCCTGGGCATGGCAGGGGGCTTAAGGGGGCCAGGACCCGCCCACTTCCGCTTTGGGGGCCAGCAACAGTAGCCAGGGCAACCCTGGGCATGGCAGGGGGCTTAAGGGGGCCTGGACCCGCCCACTTCCGCTTTGGGGGCCAGCAACAGTTGCCAGGGCAACACTGGGCATGGCAGGGGGCTTAAGGGGGCCTGGACCCGCCCACTTCCGCTTTGGGGGCCAGCAACAGTTGCCAGGGCAACACTGGGCATGGCAGGGGGCTTAAGGGGGCCTGGACCCGCCCACTTCCGCTTTGGGGGCCAGCAACAGTTGCCAGGGCAACCCTGGGCATGGCAGTGGGCTTAAGGGGGCCTGGACCCACCCACTTCCGCTTTGGGGGCCAGCAACAGTTGCCAGGGCAACCCTGGGCATGGCAGTGGGCTTAAGGGCGCCTGGACCCGCCCACTTTTGCTTTGGGGCCAGAAACAGTTGCCAGGGCAACCCTGGGCAAGGCAGGGGGCTTAAGGGCGCCTGGACCCGCCCACTTCCGCTTTGGGGGCCAGCAACAGTTGCCAGGGCAACCCTGGGCATGGCAGGGGCTTAAGGGGGCCTGGACCCGCCCACTTCCGCTTTGGGGCCAGCAACAGTTGCCAGGGCAACCCTGGGCAAGGCAGGGGGCTTAAGGGCGCCTGGACCCGCCCACTTCCGCTTTGGGGGCCAGCAACAGTTGCCAGGGCAACCCTGGGCATGGCAGGGGGCTTAAGGGGGCCTGGACCCGCCCACTTCCGCTTTGGGGGCCAGCAACAGTTGCCAGGGCAACCCTGGGCATGGCAGGGGGCTTAAGGGGGGCCAGGACCCGCCCACTTCCGCTTTGGGGGCTAGCAACAGTAGCCAGGGCAACCCTGGGCATGGCAGGGGGCTTAAGGGGGCCTGGACCCGCCCACTTCCGCTTTGGAAGGCCAGCAACAGTTGCCAGGGCAACACTGGGCATGGCAGGGGGCTTAAGGGGGCCTGGACCCGCCCACTTCCGCTTTGGGGGCCAGCAACAGTTGCCAGGGCAACCCTGGGCATAGCAGTGGGCTTAAGGTCGCCTGGACCCGCCCACTTCCGCTTTGGGGCCAGCAACAGTTGCCAAGGCAATCCTGGGCATGGCAGGGGGCTTAAGGGGCCTGGACCCGCCCACTTCCGCTTTGGGGGCCAGCAACAGTTGCCAGGGCAACCCTGGGATGGCAGGGGGCTTAAGGGCGCCTGGACCCGCCCACTTCCGCTTTGGGGGCCAGCAACAGTTGCCAGGGCAACCCTGGGCATGGCAGGGGGCTTAAGGGGGCCTGGACCCGCCCACTTCCGCTTTGGGGCCAGCAACAGTTGCCAGTGCAATCCTGGGCATGGCAGGGGGCTTAAGGGGGAATGGACCCGCCCACTTCTGCTTTGGGGGCCAGCAAAAGTTGCCAGGGCAACACTGGGCATGGCAGGGGGCTTAAGGGGGCCTTGACCCGCCCACTTCCGCTTTGGGGGCCAGCAACAGTTGCCAGGGCAACCCTGGGCATGGCAGGGGGCTTAAGGGGGCCAGGTCCCGCCCACTTCCGCTTTGGGGGCCAGCAACAGTTGCCAGGGCAACCCTGGGCATGGCAGGGGGCTTAAGGGGGCCTGGACCCGCCCACTTCCGCTTTGGGGGCCAGCAACAGTTGCCAGGGCAACACTGGGCATGGCAGGGGGCTTAAGGGGGCCTGGACCCGCCCACTTCCGCTTTGGGGGCCAGCAACAGTTGCCAGGGCAACTCTGGGCATGGCAGGGGCTTAAGGGGGCCAGGACCCGCCCACTTCCGCTTTGGGGGCCAGCAACAGTTGCCAGGGCAACCCTGGGCAAGGCAGGGGGCTTAAGGGCGCCTGGACCCGCCCACTTCTGCTTTGGGGGCCAGCAACAGTTGCCAGGGCAACCCTGGGCATGGCAGGGGGGCTTAAGGGCGACTGGACCCGCCCACTTCCGCTTTGGGGGCCAGCAACAGTTGCCAGGGCAACCCTGGGCATGGCAGTTGGCTTAAGGGCGCCTGGACCCGCCCACTTCCGCTTTGGGGGCCAGCAACAGTTGCCAGGGCAACCCTGGGCATGGCAGTTGGCTTAAGGGCGCCTGGACCCGCCCACTTCCGCTTTGGGGGCCAGCAACAGTTGCCAGGGCAACCCTGGGGATGGCAGGGGGCTTAAGGGCGCCTGGACCCGCCCACTTCCGCTTTGGGGGCCAGCAACAGTTGCCAGGGCAACCCTGGGCATGGCAGGGGGCTTAAGGGGGCCTGGACCCGCCCACTTCCGCTTTGGGGCCAGCAACAGTTGCCAGGGCAACCCTGGGCAAGGCAGAGGGCTTAAGGGCGCCTGGACCCGCCCACTTCCGCTTTGGGGGCCAGCAACAGTTGCCAGGGCAACCCTGGGCATGGCAGGGGGCTTAAGGGGGCCTGGACCCGCCCACTTCCGCTTTGGGGGCCAGCAACAGTTGCCAGGGCAACCCTGGGCATGGTAGGGGGCTTAAGGGGGCCAGGACCCGCCCACTTCCGCTTTGGGGGCTAGCAACAGTAGCCAGGGCAACCCTGGGCATGGCAGGGGGCTTAAGGGGGCCTGGACCCGCCCACTTCCGCTTTGGAAGGCCAGCAACAGTTGCCAGGGCAACACTGGGCATGGCAGGGGGCTTAAGGGGGCCTTGACCCGCCCACTTCCGCTTTGGGGGCCAGCAACAGTTGCCAGGGCAACCCTGGGCATGGCAGGGGCTTAAGGGGGCCAGGACCCGCCCACTTCCGCTTTGGGGGCTAGCAACAGTAGCCAGGGCAACCCTGGGCATGGCAGGGGGCTTAAGGGGGCCTGGACCCGCCCACTTCCGCTTTGGAAGGCCAGCAACAGTTGCCAGGGCAACACTGGGCATGGCAGGGGGCTTAAGGGGGCCTGGACCCGCCCACTTCCGCTTTGGGGCCAGCAACAGTTGCCAGTGCAACCCTGGGCATGGCAGGGGGCTTAAGGGGGCCTGGACCCGCCCACATCCGCTTTGGGGCCAGCAACAGTTGCCAGGGCAACACTGGGCATGGCAGGGGGCTTAAGGGGGCCTGGACCCGCCCACTTCCGCTTTGGGGGCCAGCAACAGTTGCCAGGGCAACCCTGGGCATGGCAGGGGGCTTAAGGGGGCCAGGTCCCGCCCACTTCCGCTTTGGGGGCCAGCAACAGTTGCCAGGGCAACCCTGGGCATGGCAGGGGGCTTAAGGGGGCCTGGACCCGCCCACTTCCGCTTTGGGGGCCAGCAACAGTTGCCAGGGCAACACTGGGCATGGCAGGGGGCTTAAGGGGGCCTGGACCCGCCCACTTCCGCTTTGGGGGCCAGCAACAGTTGCCAGGGCAACTCTGGGCATGGCAGGGGCTTAAGGGGGCCAGGACCCGCCCACTTCGCTTTGGGGGCCAGCAACTGTTGCCAGGGCAACCCTGGGCAAGGCAGGGGGCTTAAGGGCGCCTGGACCCGCCCACTTCCGCTTTGGGGGCCAGCAACAGTTGCCAGGGCAACCCTGGGCATGGCAGGGGGCTTAAGGGCGACTGGACCCGCCCACTTCCGCTTTGGGGGCCAGCAACAGTTGCCAGGGCAACCCTGGGCATGGGCAGTTGGCATAAAGGGGCTGGACCCGCCCACTTCCGCTTTGGGGGCCAGCAACAGTTGCCAGGGCAACCCTGGGCATGGCAGGGGGCTTAAGGGCTTAAGGGCGCCTGGACCCGCCCACTTCCGCTTTGGGGGCCAGCAACAGTTGCCAGGGCAACCCTGGGGATGGCAGGGGGCTTAAGGGCGCCTGGACCCGCCCACTTCCGCTTTGGGGGCCAGCAACAGTTGCCAGGGCAACCCTGGGCATGGCAGGGGGCTTAAGGGGGCCTAGACCCACCCACTTCCGCTTTGGGGCCAGCAACAGTTGCCAGGGCAACCCTGGGCAAGGCAGGGGGCTTAAGGGCGCCTGGACCCGCCCACTTCCGCTTTGGGGGGCCAGCAACAGTTGCCAGGGCAACCCTGGGCATGGCAGGGGGCTTAAGGGGGCCTGGACCCGCCCACTTACGCTTTGGGGGCCAGCAACAGTTGCCAGGGCAACCCTGGGCATGGCAGGGGGCTTAAGGGGGCCAGGACCCGCCCCACTTCCGCTTTGGGGGCCAGCAACAGTAGCCAGGGCAACCCTGGGCATGGCAGGGGGCTTAAGGGGGCCTGGACCCGCCCACTTCCTCTTTGGGGGCCAGCAACAGTTGCCAGGGCAACACTGGGCATGGCAGGGGGCTTAAGGGGGCCTGGACCCGCCCACTTCCGCTTTGGGGGCCAGCAACAGTTGCCAGGGCAACCCTGGGCATGGCAGTGGGCTTAAGGGGGCCTGGACCCGCCCACTTCCGCTTTGGGGGCCAGCAACAGTTGCCAGGGCAACCCTGGGCATGGCAGTGGGCTTAAGGGCGCCTGAACCCGCCCACTTCCGCTTTGGGGCCAGCAACAGTTGCCAGGGCAACCCTGGGCAAGGCAGGGGGCTTAAGGGCGCCTGGACCCGCCCACTTCCGCTTTGGGGGCCAGCAACAGTTGCCAGGGCAACCCTGGGCATGGCAGTGGGCTTAAGGGGGCCTGGACCCGCCCACTTCCGCTTTGAGGGCCAGCAACAGTTGCCAGGGCAACCCTGGGCATGGCAGGGGGCTTAAGGGGGCCTGGACCCGCCCACTTCCGCTTGGGGGCCAGCAACAGTTGCCATGGCAACCCTGGGCATGGCAGGGGGCTTAAGGGGGGCAGGACCCGCCCACTTCCGCTTTGGGGCCAGCAACAGTTGCCAGGGCAACCCTGGGCATGGCAGGGGGCTTAAGGGCGCCTGGACCCGCCCACTTCCGCTTTGGGGGCCAGCAACAGTTGCCAGGGCAACCCTGGGGATGGCAGGGGGCTTAAGGGCGCCTGGACCCGCCACTTCAGCTTTGGGGGCCAGCAACAGTTGCCAGGGCAACCCTGGGCATGGCAGGGGGCTTAAGGGGGCCTGGACCCACCCACTTCCGCTTTGGGGCCAGCAACAGTTGCCAGGGCAACCCTGGGCAAGGCAGGGGGCTTAAGGGCGCCTGGACCCGCCCACTTCCGCTTTGGGGGCCAGCAACAGTTGCCAGGGCAACCCTGGGCATGGCAGGGGGCTTAAGGGGGCCTGGACCCACCCACTTCCGCTTTGGCGGCCAGCAACAGTTGCCAGGGCAACCCTGGGCATGGCAGGGGGCTTAAGGGGGCCAGGACCCGCCCACTTCCGCTTTGGGGGCCAGCAACAGTAGCCAGGGCAACCCTGGGCATGGCAGGGGGCTTAAGGGGGCCAGGACCCGCCCACTTCCGCTTTGGGGGCCAGCAACAGTTGCCAGGGCAACACTGGGCATGGCAGGGGGCTTAAGGGGGCCTGGACCCGCCCACTTCCTCTTTGGGGGCCAGCAACAGTTGCCAGGGCAACACTGGGCATGGCAGGAGGCTTAAGGGGGCCTGGACCCCGCCCACTTCCGCTTTGGGGGCCAGCAACAGTTGCTAGGGCAACCCTGGGCATGGCAGTGGGCTTAAGGGGGCCTGGACCCACCCACTTCCGCTTTGGGGGCCAGCAACAGTTGCCAGGGCAACCCTGGGCATGGCAGGGGGCTTAAGGGGCCAGGACCCGCCCACTTCCGCTTTGGGGGCCAGCAACAGGTGGCAGGGCAACCCTGGGCATGGCAGTAGGCTTAAGGGCGCCTGGACCCGCCCACTTCCGCTTTGGGGCCAGCAACAGTTGCCAGCACAACCCTGGGCAAGGCAGGGGGCTTAAGGGCGCCTGGACCCGCCCACTTCCGCTTTGGGGGCCAGCAACAGTTGCCAGGGCAACCCTGGGCATGGCAGTGGGCTTAAGGGGGCCTGGACCCGCCCACTTCCGCTTTGGGGGCCAGCAACAGTTGCCAGGGCAACCTGGGCATGGCAGGGGGCTTAAGGGGGCCTGGACCCGCCCACTTCCGCTTTGGGGGCCAGCAACAGTTGCCAGGGCAACCCTGGGCATGGCAGGGGGCTTAAGGGGGCCAGGACCCGCCCACTTCCGCTTTGGGGGCCAGCAACAGTTGCCAGGGCAACCCTGGGCATGGCAGGGGGCTTAAGGGGGCCTGGACCCACCCACTTCAGCTTTGGGGCCAGCAACAGTTGCCAGGGAAACCCTGGGCAAGGCAGGGGGCTTAAGGGCGCCTGGACCCGCCCACTTCCGCTTTGGGGGCCAGCAACAGTTGCCAGGGCAACCCTGGGCAAGGCAGGGGGCTTAAGGGCGCCTGGACCCGCCCACTTCCGCTTTGGGGGCCAGCAACAGTTGCCAGGGCAACCCTAGGCATGGCAGGGGGCTTAAGAGGGCCGGGACCCGCCCACTCCGCTTTGGGGGCCAGCAACAGTAGCCAGGGCAACCCTGGGCATGGCAGGGGGCTTAAGGGGGCCAGGACCCGCCCACTTCCGCTTTGGGGGCCAGCAACAGTAGCCAGGGCAACCCTGGGCATGGCAGTGGGCTTAAGGGGGCCTGGACCCGCCCACTTCCGCTTTGGGGGCCAGCAACAGTTGCCAGGGCAACCCTGGGCATGGCAGGGGGCTTAAGGGGGCCAGGTCCCGCCCACTTCGCTTTGGGGGCCAGCAACAGTTGCCAGGGCAACCCTGGGCATGGCAGGGGGCTTAAGGGGGCCTGGACCCGCCCACTTCCGCTTTGGGGGCCAGCAACAGTTGCCAGGGCAACACTGGGCATGGCAGGGGGCTTAAGGGGGCCTGGACCCGCCCACTTCCGCTTTGGGGGCCAGCAACAGTTGCCAGGGCAACTCTGGGCATGGCAGGGGGCTTAAGGGGGCCAGGACCCGCCCACTTCCGCTTTGGGGGCCAGCAACAGTTGCCAGGGCAACCCTGGGCATGGCAGTGGGCTTAAGGGGGCCTGGACCCGCCCACTTCCGCTTTGGGGGCCAGCAACAGTTGCCAGGGCAACCCTGGGCATGGCAGTGGGCTTAAGGGCGCCTGGACCCGCCCACTTCCGCTTTGGGGCCAGCAACAGTTGCCAGGGCAACCCTGGGCAAGGCAGGGGGCTTAAGGGCGCCTGGACCCGCCCACTTCCGCTTTGGGGGCCAGCAACAGTTGCCAGGGCAACCCTGGGCATGGCAGTGGGCTTAAGGGGGCCTGGACCCGCCCACTTCCGCTTTGAGGGCCAGCAACAGTTGCCAGGGCAACCCTGGGCATGGCAGGGGGCTTAAGGGGGCCTGGACCGCCCACTTCCGCTTTGGGGGCCAGCAACAGTTGCCAGGGCAACCCTGGGCATGGCAGGGGGCTTAAGGGGGGCAGGACCCGCCCACTTCCGCTTTGGGGGCCAGCAACAGTTGCCAGGGCAACCCTGGGCATGGCAGGGGGCTTAAGGGCGCCTGGACCCGCCCACTTCCGCTTTGGGGGCCAGCAACAGTTGCCAGGGCAACCCTGGGGATGGCAGGGGCTTAAGGGCGCCTGGACCCACCCACTCCGCTTTGGGGGCCAGCAACAGTTGCCAGGGCAACCCTGGGCATGGCAGGGGGCTTAAGGGGGCCTGGACCCACCCACTTCCGCTTTGGGGCCAGCAACAGTTGCCAGGGCAACCCTGGGCAAGGCAGGGGGCTTAAGGGCGCCTGGACCCGCCCACTTCCGCTTTGGGGGCCAGCAACAGTTGCCAGGGCAACCCTGGGCATGGCAGGGGGCTTAAGGGGGCCTGGACCCACCCACTTCCGCTTTGGGGGCCAGCAACAGTTGCCAGGGCAACCCTGGGCATGGCAGGGGGCTTAAGGGGGCCAGACCCGCCCACTTCCGCTTTGGGGGCCAGCAACAGTAGCCAGGGCAACCCTGGGCATGGCAGGGGGCTTAAGGGGGCCAGGACCCGCCCACTTCCGCTTTGGGGGCCAGCAACAGTAGCCAGGGCAACCCTGGGCATGGCAAGGGGCTTAAGGGGGCCTGGACCCGCCCACTTCCGCTTTGGGGGCCAGCAACAGTTGCCAGGGCAACACTGGGCATGGCAGGGGGCTTAAGGGGGCCTGGACCCGCCCACTTCCGCTTTGGGGGCCAGCAACAGTTGCCAGGGCAACCCTGGGCATGGCAGGGGGCTTAAGGGGGCCTGGACCCGCCCACTTCCGCTTTGGGGGCCAGCAACAGTTGCCAGGGCAACCCTGGGCATGGCAGGGGGCTTAAGGGGGCCAGGACCCGCCCACTTCCGCTTTGGGGGCCAGCAACAGTTGCCAGGGCAACCCTGGGCATGGCAGGGGGCTTAAGGGCGCCTGGACCCGCCCACGTCCGCTTTGGGGGCCAGCAACAGTTGCCAGGGCAACCCTGGGGATGGCAGGGGGCTTAAGGGGGCCTGGACCCGCCCACTTCCGCTTTGGGGGCCAGTAACAGTAGCCAGGGCAACCCTGGGCATGGCAGGGGGCTTAGGGGGGCCTAGACCCGCCCACTTCCGCTTTGGGGCCAGCAACAGTTGCCAGGGCAACACTGGCATGGCAGGGGGCTTAAGGGGGCCTGGACCCGCCCACTTCCTCTTTGGGGGCCAGCAACAGTTGCCAGGGCAACACTGGGCATGGCAGGGGGCTTAAGGGGGCCTGGACCCGCCCACTTCCGCTTTGGGGGCCAGCAACAGTTGCCAGGGCAACCCTGGGCATGGCAGTGGGCTTAAGGGGGCCTGGACTCGCCCACTTCCGCTTTGGGGGCCAGCAACAGTTGCCAGGGCAACCTTGGGCATGGCAGGGGCTTAAGGGGGGCAGGACCCGCCCACTTCCGCTTTGGGGGCCAGCAACAGTTGCCAGGGCAACCCTGGGCATGGCAGGGGGCTTAAGGGCGCCTGGACCCGCCCACTTCCGCTTTGGGGGCCAGCAACAGTTGCCAGGGCAACCCTGGGGATGGCAGGGGGCTTAAGGGCGCCTGGACCCGCCCACTTCCGCTTTGGGGGCCAGCAACAGTTGCTAGGGCAACCCTGGGCATGGCAGGGGGCTTAAGGGGGCTTAAGGGGGCCTGGACCCACCCACTTCAGCTTTGGGGCCAGAAACAGTTGCCAGGGCAACCCTGGGCAAGGCAGGGGGCTTAAGGGCGCCTGGACCCGCCCACTTCCGCTTTGGGGGCCAGCAACAGTTGCCAGGGCAACCCTGGGCAAGGCAGGGGGCTTAAGGGCGCCTGGACCCGCCCACTTCCGCTTTGGGGGCCAGCAACAGTTTCCAGGTCAACCCTGGGCATGGCAGGGGGCTTAAGGGGGCCAGAACCCGCCCACTTCCGCTTTGGGGGCCAGCAACAGTAGCCAGGGCAACCCTGGGCATGGCAGGGGGCTTAAGAGGGCCAGGACCCGCCCACTTCCGCTTTGGGGGCCAGCAACAGTTGCCAGGGCAACCCTGGGCATGGCAGGGGGCTTAATGGGGCCTGGACCCGCCCACTTCCGCTTTGGGGCCAGCAACAGTTGCCAGGGCAACCCTGGGCATGGCAGGGGGCTTAAGGGGGCAGGACCCGCCCACTTCCGCTTTGGGGGCCAGCAACAGTTGCCAGGGCAACCCTGGGTATGGCAGGGGGCTTAAGGGCGCCTGGACCCGCCCCACTTCCCGCTTTGGGGGCCAGCAACAGTTGCCAGGGCAACCCTGGGGATGGCAGGGGGCTTAAGGGCGCCTGGACCCGCCCACTTCCGCTTTGGGGGCCAGCAACAGTTGCCAGGGCAACCCTGGGCATGGCAGGGGGCTTAAGGGGCCTGGACCAACCCACTTCAGCTTTGGGGCCAGCAACAGTTGCCAGGGCAACCCTGGGCAAGGCAGGGGGCTTAAGGGCGCCTGGACCCGCCCACTTCCGCTTTGGGGGCCAGCAACAGTTGCCAGGGCAACCCTGGGCAAGGCAGGGGGCTTAAGGGCGCCTGGACCCGCCCACTTCCGCTTTGGGGGCCAGCAACAGTTGCCATGGCAACCCTGGGCATGGCAGGGGGCTTAAGGGGGCCTGGACCCGCCCACTTCCGCTTTGGGGGCCAGCAACAGTTGCCAGGGCAACCCTGGGCATGGCAGGGGGCTTAAGGGGGCCAGGACCCGCCCACTTCCGCTTTGGGGGCCAGCAACAGTAGCCAGGGCAACCCTGGGCATGGCAGGGGGCTTAAGGGGGCCAGGACCCGCCCACTTCCGCTTTGGGGGCCAGCAACAGTAGCCAGGGCAACCCTGGGCATGGCAGGGGGCTTAAGGGGGCCTGGACCCGCCCACTTCCGCTTTGGGGGCCCAGCAACAGTTGCCAGGGCAACCCTGGGCATGGCAGTGGGCTTAAGGGCGCCTGGACCCGCCCACTTCCGCTTTGGGGCCAGCAACAGTTGCCAGGGCAACCCTGGGCAAGGCAGGGGGCTTAAGGGCGCCTGACCCGCCCACTTCCGCTTTGGGGGCCAGCAACAGTTGCCAGGGCAACCCTGGGCATGGCAGGGGGCTTAAGGGGGCCTGGACCCGCCCACTTCCGCTTTGGGGGCCAGCAACAGTTGCCAGGGCAACCCTGGGCATGGCAGGGGGCTTAAGGGGGCCAGGACCCGCCCACTTCCGCTTTGGGGGCCAGCAACAGTAGCCAGGGCAACCCTGGGCATGGCAGGGGGCTTAAGGGGGCCAGGACCCGCCCACTTCCGCTTTGGGGGCCAGCAACAGTAGCAGGGCAACCCTGGCATGGCAGGGGGCTTAAGGGGGCCTGGACCCGCCCACTTCCGCTTTGGGGGCCAGCAACAGTTGCCAGGGCAACACTGGGCATGGCAGGGGGCTTAAGGGGGCCTGGACCCGCCCACTTCCGCTTTGGGGGCCAGCAACAGTTGCCAGGGCAACACTGGGCATGGCAGGGGGCTTAAGGGGGCCTGGACCCGCCCACTTCCGCTTTGGGGGCCAGCAACACTTGCCAGGGCAACCCTGGGCATGGCAGTGGGCTTAAGGGGGCCTGGACCCGCCCACTTCCGCTTTGGGGGCCAGCAACAGTTGCCAGGGCAACCCTGGGCATGGCAGTGGGCTTAAGGGCGCCTGGACCCGCCCACTTCCGCTTTGGGGGCCAGCAACAGTTGCCAGGGCAACCCTGGGCATGGCAGGGGGCTTAAGGGGGCCAGGACCCGCCCACTTCCGCTTTGGGGGCCAGCAACAGTAGCCAGGGCAACCCTGGGCATGGCAGAGGGATTAAGGGGGCCAGGACCCGCCCACTTCCGCTTTGGGGGCCAGCAACAGTAGCCAGGGCAACCCTGGGCATGGCAGGGGGCTTAAGGGGGCCTGGACCCGCCCACTTCCGCTTTGGGGGCCAGCAACAGTTGCCAGGGCAACCCTGGGCATGGCAGTGGGCTTAAGGGCGCCTGGACCCGCCCACTTCCGCTTTGGGGCCAGCAGCAGTTGCCAGGGCAACCCTGGGCAAGGCAGGGGGCTTAAGGGCGCCTGGACCCGCCCACTTCCGCTTTGGGGGCCAGCAACAGTTGCCAGGGCAACCCTGGGCATGGCAGTGGGCTTAAGGGGGCCTGGACCCGCCCACTTCCACTTTGGGGGCCAGCAACAGTTGCCAGGGCAACCCTGGGCATGGCAGGGGGCTTAAGGGGGCCTGGACCCGCCCACTTCCGCTTTGGGGGCCAGCAACAGTTGCCAGGGCAACCCTGGGCATGGCAGGGGGCTTACGGGGGGCAGGACCCGCCCACTTCCGCTTTGGGGGCCAGCAACAGTTGCCAGGGCAACCCTGGGCATGGCAGGGGGCTTAAGGGCGCCTGGACCCGCCCACTTCCGCTTTGGGGGCCCAGCAACAGTTGCCAGGGCAACCCTGGGGATGGCAGGGGGCTTAAGGGCGGCTGGACCCGCCCACTTCCGCTTTGGGGGCCAGCAACAGTGGCCAGGGCAACCCTGGGCATGGCAGGGGGCTTAAGGGGGACTGGACCCACCCACTTCAGCTTTGGGGCCAGCAACAGTTGCCAGGGCAACCCTGGGCAAGGCAGGGTGCTTAAGGGCGCCTGGACCCGCCCACTTCCGCTTTGGGGGCCAGCAACAGTTGCCAGGGCAACCCTGGGCAAGGAAGGGGGCTTAAGGGCGCCTGGACCCGCCCACTTCCGCTTTGGGGGCCAGCAACAGTTGCCAGGGCAACCCTGGGCATGGCAGGGGGCTTAAGGGGGCCTGGACCGCCCACTTCCGCTTTGGGGGCCAGCAACAGTTGCCAGGGCAACCCTGGGCATGGCAGGGGGCTTAAGGGGGCCAGGACCCGCCCACTTCCGCTTTGGGGGCCAGCAACAGTAGCCAGGGCAACCCTGGGCATGGCAGGGGGCTTAAGGGGGCCAGGACCCGCCCACTTCCGCTTTGGGGGCCAGCAACAGTAGCCAGGGCAACCCTGGGCATGGCAGGGGGCTTAAGGGGGCCTGGACCCGCCCACTTCCGCTTTGGGGGCCAGCAACAGTTGCCAGGGCAACACTGGGCATGGCAGGGGGCTTAAGGGGGCCTGGACCCGCCCACTTCCGCTTTGGGGGCCAGCAACAGTTGCCAGGCAACACTGGGCATGGCAGGGGCTTAAGGGGGCCTGGACCCGCCCACTTCCCGCTTTGGGGGCCAGCAACAGTTGCCAGGGCACCCTGGGCATGGCAGTGGGCTTAAGGGGGCCTGGACCCACCCACTTCCGCTTTGGGGGCCAGCAACAGTTGCCAGGGCAACCCTGGGCATGGCAGTGGCTTAAGGGCGCCTGGACCCGCCCACTTCCGCTTTGGGGCCAGAAACAGTTGCCAGGGCAACCCTGGGCAAGGCAGGGGGCTTAAGGGCGCCTGGACCCGCCCACTTCCGCTTTGGGGGCCAGCAACAGTTGCCAGGGCAACCCTGGGCATGGCAGGGGGCTTAAGGGGGCCTGGACCCGCCCACTTCCGCTTTGGGGCCAGCAACAGTTGCCAGGGCAACCCTGGGCAAGGCAGGGGGCTTAAGGGCGCCTGGACCCGCCCACTTCCGCTTTGGGGGCCAGCAACAGTTGCCAGGGCAACCCTGGGCATGGCAGGGGGCTTAAGGGGGCCTGGACCCGCCCACTTCCGCTTTGGGGGCCAGCAACAGTTGCCAGGGCAACCCTGGGCATGGCAGGGGGCTTAAGGGGGCCAGGACCCGCCCACTTCCGCTTTGGGGGCTAGCAACAGTAGCCAGGGCAACCCTGGGCATGGCAGGGGGCTTAAGGGGGCCTGGACCCGCCCACTTCCGCTTTGGAAGGCCAGCAACAGTTGCCAGGGCAACACTGGGCATGGCAGGGGGCTTAAGGGGGCCTGGACCCGCCCACTTCCGCTTTGGGGGCCAGCAACAGTTGCCAGGGCAACCCTGGGCATGGCAGTGGGCTTAAGGGCGCCTGGACCCGCCCACTTCCGCTTTGGGGCCAGCAACAGTTGCCAAGGCAATCCTGGGCATGGCAGGGGGCTTAAGGGGGCCTGGACCCGCCCACTTCCGCTTTGGGGGCCAGCAACAGTTGCCAGGGCAACCCTGGGCATGGCAGGGGGCTTAAGGGGGCCTGGACCCGCCCACTTCCGCTTTGGGGCCAGCAACAGTTGCCAGTGCAACCCTGGGCATGGCAGGGGCTTAAGGGGGCCAGGACCCGCCCACTTCCGCTTTGGGCGCCAGCAAAAGTTGCCAGGGCAACACTGGGCATGACAGGGGGCTTAAAGGGGGCCTTGACCCGCCCACTTCCGCTTTGGGGGCCAGCAACAGTTGCCAGGGCAACCCTGGGCATGGCAGGGGGGCTTAAGGGGGCCAGGTCCCGCCCACTTCCGCTTTGGGGGCCAGCAACAGTTGCCAGGGCAACCCTGGCATGGCAGGGGGCTTAAGGGGGCCTGGACCCGCCCACTTCCGCTTTGGGGGCCAGCAACAGTTGCCAGGGCAACACTGGGCATGGCAGGGGGCTTAAGGGGGCCTGGACCCGCCCACTTCCGCTTTGGGGGCCAGCAACAGTTGCCAGGGCAACTCTGGGCATGGCAGGGGGCTTAATGGGGCCAGGACCCGCCCACTTCCGCTTTGGGGGCCAGCAACAGTTGCCAGGGCAACCCTGGGCATGGCAGGGGGCTTAAGGGCGACTGGACCCGCCCACTTCCGCTTTGGGGGCCAGCAACAGTTGCCAGGGCAACCCTGGGCATGGCAGTTGGCTTAAGGGCGCCTGGACCCGCCCACTTCCGCTTTGGGGGCCAGCAACAGTTGCCAGGGCAACCCTGGGCATGGCAGTTGGCTTAAGGGCGCCTGGACCCGCCCACTCCGCTTTGGGGGCCAGCAACAGTTGCCAGGGCAACCCTGGGGATGGCAGGGGGCTTAAGGGCGCCTGGACCCGCCCACTTCCGCTTTGGGGGCCAGCAACAGTTGCCAGGGCAACCCTGGGCATGGCAGGGGGCTTAAGGGGGCCTGGACCCGCCCACTTCCGCTTTGGGGCCAGCAACAGTTGCCAGGGCAACCCTGGGCAAGGCAGAGGGCTTAAGGGCGCCTGGACCCGCCCACTTCCGCTTTGGGGGCCAGCAACAGTTGCCAGGGCAACCCTGGGCATGGCAGGGGGCTTAAGGGGGCCTGGACCCGCCCACTTCCGCTTTGGGGGCCAGCAACAGTTGCCAGGGCAACCCTGGGCATGGCAGGGGGCTTAAGGGGGCCAGGACCCGCCCACTTCCGCTTTGGGGGCTAGCAACAGTAGCCAGGGCAACCCTGGGCATGGCAGGGGGCTTAAGGGGGCCTGGACCCCGCCCACTTCCGCTTTGGAAGGCCAGCAACAGTTGCCAGGGCAACACTGGGCATGGCAGGGGGCTTAAGGGGGCCTGGACCCGCCCACTTCCGCTTTGGGGGCCAGCAACAGTTGCCAGGGCAACCCTGGGCATGGCAGGGGGCTTAAGGGGGCCAGGACCCGCCCACTTCCGCTTTGGGGGCTAGCAACAGTAGCCCAGGGCAACCCTGGGCATGGCAGGGGGCTTAAGGGGGCCTGGACCCGCCCACTTCCGCTTTGGAAGGCCAGCAACAGTTGCCAGGGCAACACTGGGCATGGCAGGGGGCTTAAGGGGGCCTGGACCCGCCCACTTCGCTTTGGGGGCCAGCAACAGTTGCCAGGGCAACACTGGGCATGGCAGGGGGCTTAAGGGGGCCTGGACCCGCCCACTTCCGCTTTGGGGGCCAGCAACAGTTGCCAGGGCAACACTGGGCATGGCAGGGGGCTTAAGGGGGCCTGGACCCGCCCACTTCCGCTTTGGGGGCCAGCAACATTTGCCAGGGCAACTCTGGGCATGGCAGGGGGCTTAAGGGGGCCAGGACCCGCCCACTTCCGCTTTGGGGGCCAGCAACTGTTGCCAGGGCAACA